>NC_041381.1:152670355-152840960 GCF_002162155.2 Triticum dicoccoides
TCCTCTGCTCTCTCTCTCGCGCAGCCCGAGCGGAGCTCATCGCCGCCGCTCGCCGTTGCCGCACCCAGAGCCTCCCCCTCGACCCTCGGCGTGCCCAGTAGCTCGGCTACCTCGCCCTCATCCTCTTCGACGAGTCAAGCGACCTCGGACGCCCTGCATCGCCGTCATCGAGCCGTCTTCTTCACACACGGTCGCCGGATGCCGCTCATCGATTCGCCGTCTCCGCCACCTCCCCGAGCCCACCGAGCTGCTCGTCGACCTCGCCGTGAGCTCCTCTGCCGAACCCCTCTCTCCCCGTGCTCTATTTCCCTCCGTAGCCGCCGTTACCACCGCGGCCGAGAGCTTCTCGCCGCCGGCCATGGCGTGGCCGTGGCCACAGCCACCACAGCTCGCTCCCGAGCCCACCGTCGTGCTCACCGCAACCTCAGGAGCCCGCAGCACCCACCAGTTTCTCCCGTAGCGCACCATAGCATCGAATCGATCGGCGCCCGAACTCCGGCGCCGCCGCGAGCTCGTTTCCGGCGAGCTCCGGCCACCACAGCCGCTGCCGCTCGCCCAGTTGGATGCGGCGCATCTTCAGCTACCCGTAGGAGCAAACCACGCGTCGAATGGTGCTCCGTAGCGAGCACACGTTGCATCTCCGTCGTCGGCCATGGTCGTCGCCGGTGAAACTCCGGCGGGAGCTGACGTGGCTCCGTCATTAGGAGCTAATCCAACTAACTAAACCACCTACAGCCACTGACAGTAGGCCCCACCCCTGGTCAAACCCCAGTCAGCGTTGGGTTTGACCGGGATTAGTTCCTGTGTCACTGACGTGTGGACCCCGCACGTCAGGTTTGACCTGGACCTGGCCGTTGACTCGCTGACGTCATGCTGGCGTCAGGCTGACACAGTTAAATCATTTTCTGGAATTATTTTAATTCTAAATATTCAGAAAATTCCAGAAAATGTTCAAAACTTCAAAATTCATAGTAATTCAACCGTAACTCCAAATTAAATAATTTATATATGAAAAATTATCAGAAAAATTCAAGGAATCCATCTGTACCATTTTTATGCATGTTAGAACAACTTATAGCTGCTGTATAGCACAAATCAATTAAATGGCATTTGAATAATCACATATGGAGTTTGAATTTGAATCTTGTATTCAAACCAACTTCATTTAATCTGTTGCTAGTTGCATTAGCTCAAAACACATTCATATTGCCATGTCATAGCATGCATCATTTTGTGCATTGCATTGATTGTGTTCTTCTTTGTTGCCGGTATCTGTTCCCTCCCGGTAGACGATGTTCCGACGTTGTGATCGTTGACACTGATGAAGACTCAATGTTATCTTCAGAAGTGCCAGGCAAGCAAAACCCCGTTGTTCATTCCGATACAATCCCACTCTCTCGCTCCTGCTATCTTTTACTGCATTAGGACAACAACGATTCATCTATTACTTGCTGCGGTAGCTGAACCCCTTTATCCTTTGCATGACCTGTCATTCCACAGTAAATAGATGAAACCCACTAGCATGGGTAGGAGTTGTTTGAGCCCTGTTGTGCCTACTCATTCTTGCTTGTTTGTCATGCCTGCTACTGCTTAGAGTTGAGTCAGGTCTGATTCATCGGGGATGAATCAGAGGCGTGTGAACATGTCCTACTGTGTGTGAGCTAAGTGTGTGAACACGTTTTGGTAAAGGTAGCGGTGAGAGGCCATGTAGGAGTACATGGTGGGTTGTCTCATTGCAGCCGTCCTCAGGAACTGAGTTCTGTGTTTGTGATCCATGATTCAGCTACTACCACGCATTGGGCCCGAAACCAATGGACCCTCTCGGCTTCTTGATCACCCTTGTCCTCTGTCCAGGAGTTGCAAGTAGTTTCTGATGTTTGTAGTATGCTGGAGGCCGTGGGCAGCGCTGACCGTAGGGGTGGGCTGTGATGCGGTAGGCACGTGGCACGGTGTACCGGGCGCCCGTTTGGTGTCTCGGGAACCCTGTTCACATCGTTTGGGGCTGTGAGCGAAACTCCGGCCGGATCTCCTCATGGATGGAACCCGAATAGGCGATAAACCTGGACTAGAGACTTAGGTGATTAGGTAGGTCGTGGCCGACACCCACGTTGGGCTTCCGCTTGAAGGTTGCCGAGTACATGTCGTGTAAACGACGGTAAGTGGTGAGAGCGTGTATGAAGAAGTACACCCCTGCAGGGTTAACCTAATCTATTCGAATAGCCGTGTCCGCGGAAAAGGACTTCTGGATTGCTTATATCAGTTCATAGACAAGTGAAAGTGGATACTCTAAAATACGCAAGATAAGCGTGAGTGCTATGAATGGCGTTCTCGTAGGGAGACGGGAGCGGATCCATAGTGGTGTATTGATATGGTGAATATGTGGACTCGTGTGCGCCACCTCAAAAGAGTTACTCGCAGTCGTAGTTCAGGATAGCCACCGAGTCAAAGCTGGCTTGCTGCAGTTAAACCCCACCATCCCCTTTGTTGATAATGATGCATATGTAGATAGTTCTGATGTAAGTCTTGCTGGGTACATTTGTACTCACGTTTGCCTATTTTATGTTTTTGCAGAGAGACTTCGGTCTCGCTAGTAGTTCCACGTGGACTTCGACGTTTAGCTTGATACCTCAGCTACGATCTTGTGCCCTCGGCAGGATCTGATAGATAGTCAGGCTTCTCAGCCTTTTTCATTTATAGATGTCTGTACTCAGACATGATAGCTTCCGCTTGTGTTTTGACTTGTATACTCTGAATGTTGGGTCATGAGACCTATGTTTGTAATATCTCGCTCCTCGGAGCCTAATGAATAAATACTTGAGTCGTAGAGTCACTTTGTGATGCCATGTTGTATTTGCACATATCGAGCATATTGTGTGTATGTTATTTGAAATGCTTGGTATGTGTGGGATCTGACCATCTAGTTGTTTATCTTTAGTAGCCTCTCTTACCGGGAAATGTCTCCTAGTGTTTCCACTGAGCCATGGTAGCTTGCTACTGCTCCGGAACACTTAGGCTGGCCGGCATGTGTCCTTCTTCGTTCCTGTGTCTGTCCCTTCGGGGAAATGTCACGCGATGAATACCGGAGTCCTGTTAGCCCGCTACAGCCCGGTTCACCGGAGTCCTGCTAGCCCAGTGCTACAGCCTGGATTCACTCGCTGATGACCAACACGTTCGATGCTGGGTCATGGATGCCTGTCCCTGTAAGTCTGTGCCACTTTGGGTTTACGACTAGTCATGTCAGCCCGGGCTCCTTATCATATGGATGCTAGCGACACTATCATATACGTGAGCCAAAAGGCGCAAACGGTCCCGGGCAAAGGTAAGGCGACACCCGTGGGGATACCGTGCGTGAGGCCGCAAAGTGATATGAGGTGCTACAGGCTAGATCGATGTGACATCGAGTCGGGGTCCTGACATATATGCTTATGCCGGTCTGTTGGACTATGAAGGTACAAGGTTGAAGACTTCGTCCCGTGTCCGGGTGGGACTCTCCTTTGCATGGAAGGCAAGCTTGGCAATTCGGATATGTAGATTCCCTTCTCTGTAACCGACTCTGTGTAACCCTAACCCCCTCTGGTGTCTATATAAACCGGAGGGTTTAGCCTGTAGGACAGCAACAATCATAATCATAGGTTAGCTTCTAGGGTTAGCCTCTACGATCTCATGGTAGATCAACTCTTGTAATACTCATATCATCAAGATCAATCAAGCAGGAAGTAGGGTATTACCTCCATAGAGAGGGACCGAACCTGGGTAAACATTGTGTCCCCCGCCTCCTGTTACCATTAACCTTAGATGCACAGTTCGGGACCCGCTACCCGAGATCCGCCGGTTTTTGACACAGACATTGGTGCTTTCATTGAGAGTTCCACTGTGTCGTCACCATAAGGCTTGATGGCTTCTTCAATCATCTACAACGATGTGATCCAGGGTGAGGTTTTTCTCCCTGAACAGATCTTCATATTCGGCGGCTTCGCACTGCGGGCCAACTCACTTGGCCATCTAGAGCAGATCGATAGCTACACCCCTTCCCATCAGGTCAGGTTTGGAAGCCTGAACTACACTACCGACATCTTTGGAGACTTGATCTTTGACGGATTCAAGCCCATGACAGGTGCGCCCTATAGCCGCGATGAGATCTGCCATTGGACGGCGGTCAGGAGATCACACCTGCAGCTGCCTCGGCTTTAAATCGGGAGCAGATGATGCCATTCGAGGATGGGTGGATGGACCCTGCCACAGAGGCCGCACACTTAGCGGTGATAGAGCCGGACACCAACCTCACTTCCAAGAAGGTCTGTGTCATCGGACCCTCGGACTCGTCTCCGGCCATAGGCTCCGAACCGCATGCATCCATGCCCATCGAATCTAACTGGGCACCGATCATGGAGTTTAGGTCCGCGGATATCTTTCAGCACTCGCCCTTGAGCGATGTGCTAAACTCGTCAAAATCTCTCTCTCTGACGGGAGATTCTTGGCCGAATTATATCCGGCTTGAGTGGGAAGCAGACGACGAAGGAATTCGTTGCCCACCCAGCACCCACTTAATAGCCACTATCGATGACTTAACTGATATGCTTGATTTCGACTCCGAAGACATCGACGGTATGGACGACGATGCCGGAGAAGAACAGGAACCACCACCCACAGGGCGCTGGCCTGCCACCTCATCATATGATATATATATGGTGGACACACCCAAAGAAGACAATGGCGAGGGTCAAAAGGGTGAAACGGAGGGGTGATCCTCTTGAGAAGCAACCAAATCGCCGACGTCAGCGACGCCGCTCTAAATCCCGCCATAGCAAAAACAGCGATACCGGCACAAGAGACAATAGCACTCCGGATGATGCCGAAGACAAAAACAACCCCGACCAGCCAAGCCTCGAGCATGCCGGACAGGAGGACGGGCAAGCTAGCCCTGATGAACAGGCAATGGATGGATACTCGGAGGATGACAATTACATGCCCCTCTCCGAAGACGAGGTGAGCCTCGGAGACAAAGAATTTATCGTGCCTGAGGACCCCGTCGAGCAGGAGCGCTTTAAGCGACGGCTTATAGCCACTGCAAAGAGCCTGAAGAAAAAACAGCAGCTGCTTCAAGCTGATCAAGATCTGCTCACTAACAAATGGACTAAAGTCTTGGCGGCCGAGGAATACGGACTCGAGTGCCCACCCAAAAGATACCCGAGGCGCAGGTTGTTACCTCAAGTCGAGGATGATGCACTAGAGCCTATACGGCCAACGTAGGATGCGGCTGACCAACCACCCCATGGCTGAGACAGATCAGCGTACCAGCCCGAACACCAGCCCGCACCACGTGCCGAACAACTAAAAACACGAAGGCCCGGGAGGTCCTCGGATAGCCGGACTATATGCTTACGCCGGACTATATGCTTATGCCAGTGCTGAGGGAGTCCTGGATTAGGGGGTCCTCGGACAACCGGACTATATGCTTATGCCGGACTGTTGGACTATGAAGATACAAGATTGAAGACTTTGTCCTGTGTCCAGATGGGACTCTCCTTTGCGTGGAAGGCAAGCTTGGCAATTCGGATATGTAGATTCCGTTCTTTGTAACCGACTCTATGTAACCCTAGCCCCCTCCGATGTCTATATAAACCGGAGGGTTTAGTCCGTAGGACAACAACAATCATAATCATAGGCTAGCTTCTAGGGTTAGCCTCTAGGATCTCGTGGTAGATCAACTCTTGTAATACTCATATCATCAAGATCAATCAAGCAGGAAGTAGGGTATTACCTCCATGGAGAGGGCCCGAACCTGGGTAAACATTGTGTCCCCCACATCCTGTTACCATTAGCCTTAGACGCACAGTTCGGGACCCCCTACACGAGATCCGCCGGTTTTGACACCAACATTGGTGCTTTCATTGAGAGTTCCACTCTGTCGTTGAATAAAGGTTTGATGGCTCGTATTGTTATCAAGGACAACATCACCTCTGGAGGTTCCCTGGCTTTAGGCCAAACCCTCCAACTGGGTGGCTTCGTCATGACCGCCCGTTCGGCCACCGCGCTGACGATGACTTCTCGGGTCATCAAAAATAGCCTCCACGTCAGCCCGGAATACGCCGAGCGGATCGATCCAATGGAACTTTCGTCCTTGAATGAACTCTTGGATCGTATCGCCGCCTTGGGAGTCGCTATGGACTATGATCAGATTGGGCTTAAACCCGATCAAAGGGAGATTAACTCCCCGCCGGTCACCCATGAAATAGCGGTGGTGAAGGAGCAATGCAGCGATTCTTCCTCTATTCCGACGGTGAACTATGTCCGGATTCCCGAGCTCTCTAAGCCGGATACCTGCTCGCGGGAGGACATGACCCAAACTCCAAACTTAGAATTGGACAGCGGGCCAGAAAAATTGGGCAACATCTCGGAACCCGAACTGCCAAGTTCGGAAGTTCCTTTGCTCCTGGGTCTCAGATCGAGTCAGGGTTCAGACTTAAACCCACCCACCCACCCGATACAAGCGATCTCTCCCACATTAGTCAACAATCCCAAGAGACAGTACATCACTTTTGGGCCAGATTCCTCCTTGTAATGAGCAAGGTCAAGGATTGTCATGAGGAAGACGCAATCTCATTCTTTTCAAAAAATTGCACAGACAAGGGAATCCTCAACGGCATAAGTCACCGTGACATATCATACTTCGCTGACTTGGCGTCCATAGTACAGAAGTACTGTGCGATGGAAAGCGCCTGGAAAACCCAGGCAAAATTCTGGGACCCTCCGACACTCACTAAACCCCTCGTCCAAACTAAAAGGGTGCACTCTCGCAAGTCACCGGTCCAATTACAAAGAAACCAAAGCCCACTACATGGCGTGGAACCATGTTGGAGGGATGGCTCAATGGGCCATGAAAAATTCACACCACACCGGATACCATACCAACACACAGCCTTAGAGCATGTTGGATACTTCGGTAGGTGGCCAAGAGCGGCGAGGACCTCCTCATTAAAAACGCCGCAGAACATCATCCTGCAGAAAACAACAATACAGTGTTGACAGTCTTCGAGACTTTCCCCTCGAATAACAGGCGCAAGAGAGCACTCCGCGACCTCGCCGAAATCTGCCACGTCACAACAACAAATCCCTGGAACAACACGGCTATAACCTTTAATGCTAGTGACGAACCTCAATTCCAAACAGTCCGAGCACCAGCCGCTTTGGTCCTTAGTCCAATTGTGGATGGCTTTCGGCTTACTAAAGTGCTCATGGATGGCGACAACGGATTAAACCTCATTTACGAGGAAACTCAACAAAATGGAAATAGATAAAAGCCGCATTGAGCAAAGCAGCACTACTTTCCGAGGGATTATACCTAGTTGGGAGGCACGATGTGCAGGAAAAATCACCCTTGATGTGGTATTCGGCATGCCAGAAAATTACAGGTCCGAAGAGATAACATTCCAAGTGGCCCCATTCAATAGTGGATACCACACCCTTTTAGGGGGGATGCATTCGCGAGCTTCCAAGCTATACCCCATATGGGTACATGAAGCTCAAGATGCCCGGGCCCAATGGAATCATCACTCTAGCCAGTCATCCGGACATAGCACTCCACGCCGAAAATAAAACCGCCGCCCTGGCCCTTGAGTCACTATCCGAAGCCCTCGCGGCCGAAGAACTAACTGCATTACGCTCCACAGTGGATAGGGACGACGTGATACTCGACAAGCGATCCAAATACACCTCTTTCAAGCCAGCGGACGAAACCATCAAATTCCAAGTCCACCCAACGGAATCTACAAAAACAGCAACCATTGGGGCACAACTGGACCCCACAATCGACGTCGCACTGCGGGTGTTCTTACGCGAGAACTGGGAAATCTTTGTGTGGCACCCTTCATATATGCCAGGGATCCCACGCTGGCTGGCCGAGCATAGCCTCAACATACTGAAGGGATACAAGCTAGTCAAGCAGACACTACGACGCTTCTCAGAGCCTAAATGGCAAGCTATGGGAGAGGAGCTAGCGAAACTACTTGGAGCCGGATTCATCAGAGAAATAAAACACCCGGACTGGCTAGCAAACCTGGTGATGGTACCAAAGAAGGATAAATCCTGGCGCCTATGTGTCGATTTTAAAGACCTCAATAAGGCTTGCCCCAAGGATCCCTTCCCCCTCCCCCGCATCAATCAAATCATCAATGCTACCACAGAACACAACTCATTGTGCTTCCTCGACGCATACTACGGATACCATCAAATCAAGATGGCGGAGTCCAATCAAGCCGCAACGGCATTCATCACCCCATACACCCCTTCCTATTTCAACACCATGCCTTTCGGGCTCAAAAACGTCAGTGCAACCTACCAACGCATGATTCAGACATGCATGGAAAAACAAATCGGCAAGATAGTTGAGGCGTATGTGGACGATGTGGCCATCAAGACCAGACACGTCGAATTTCTAATAGAAGACTTGAGGCTCACGTTCGACAACCTCCGAACATATGACATCAAGCTCAATCCGAAAAAATGTGTTTTCGGCGTTCCTGCCGGAAAGCTCCTGGGCTTCATCGTTTCCAATAGAGGAATTGATGCAAACCCGGCTAAAATCCGAGCTTTGTCACAGTTGGCTACCCCAACAGACCTCAAGCAAATCTAGAAATTAACCGAATGCGTGGCTGCCTTAAGCTGCGTTATCTCCCGATTGGGAGAAAAGGCACTACCTCTTTATTGCCTTTACAACGCACCAAACACTTCGACTGGATGGATGCGGCCACGGCTGGATAGGAAGAAATAAAGGCCCTCTTGGCCAGCAACCCAATCCTGGCTGCACCGAACATTGGCGAACCCATGCTGTTATATATAGCAGCAACACACCAAGTTGTAAGCGCAGTGCTCGTCGTCGAATGAGAGGAGGACGAACATAAGTTCCCACTTCAAAAGTCGGTATACTACGTATCCACCATCCTCACACCATGCAAGTCACGGTACCCACATTATCAAAAGATAGCATATGCGGTCTTCATGGCATCCCAGAAATTATGACACTACTTTCAAGAGTGTTCAATCACGGTGGCCTCCGAAATACCACTCAACGATATAATAAATAACCACGATGCCACGGGACGGATTGCTAAGTGGGCCATCGAGCTCCTCCCGTTCGACATTATATATAAACCACAGCGAGCCATTAAATCGCAAGTACTAGCTGACTTCATCGCTGAATGGACAGAAGCCGAACTCCCTAAAGAGTACAGCGCGTACTCCAATTGGATCATGCACTTTGACGGCTCTAAGATGCTGGCTGGTCTGGGAGCGGGCGTGGTCCTAACATCCCCCACCGGAGATATAGTCCAATATGTACTCCAAATACTATACACAGACTCCAAAAATGCAGCCGAATACGAGGCTCTGTTGCACGGTCTTCGGATGGCAGTCTCCACGGGGACACGAACCTCGCAATATCTCAAATAAACGGAGACTTCGATGCCAAGGACCCAAAAATGGCGGCTTATCGTAATGCCGTCCTCAAAATGTCAGCTCGGTTCAAGGGGCTTGAATTTCATCATGTGGTCCGAGAAAACAATCAAGCGGCGGATATCCTTGCCCGCATCGGTGCTAAGCGCGACCCTGTCCCACCTAATATCTTCTTGGAAAGGCTGTTCAAGCCATCCGTGGTGTGGCAAGGGGATACCGGCAATACTAGTCCGGATCCGATCACAACCCCAGAGCCCGAACACTCTGACATAATTGGAGGCTCCTCCACCAAAATAACACCTTCGGCCCACGTAATCATGGTTGTCATCGCCCCCTGGACCTAACCTTTCTTAGCCTACCTAAATAGGCAAAAACTCCCCGAAGACCAAAATGAGGCACGTTGCATTGTGCGGCGCTCTAAAGCCTACAAGGTCCACGAGGGAGAGCTTTATAAGAAAAGCGCTACCGGAGTACTCCAAAGATGTATCTCCGAAGAGGAAGGGCGGCAGCTCTTGGCCGAAATTCATGCTGGACTAGGCGGCCACCACGCTGCAGCTCAGGCCCTTGTAAGCAAGGCCTTCCATACAGGTTTCTACTGGACGACAGCCCGAGCAGACGCACAGGACCTCGTCCAACATTGCATCGGTTGCCAGCTCTTCGCCAACCAAAGCCATATGCCACACACCGCTCTCCAAAAAATCCCCATAACTTGGCCCTTTGCGGTCTGGGGGCTCGATATGGTCGGACCCCTTAAAGGAGGAAGCCATAAGAAAAAATACCTATTGGTCATGGTGGATAAATTCACTAAATGGATAGAGGCCAAACTAGTTAAAATGGCTGAGTCCGAACCAGTGATAGACTTCATATCAGGGGTCGTGCACCATTACGGTGTCCCCCACAGCATCATCACCGATAATGGCTCTAACTTCATAGCCGACGAGGTGAAAACTTGGTGCGGCAACATGGGCATTAAGCTCGATTACGCCTCCGTCTATTACCCTCAAACAAACGGTCAAGTTGAATGAGCAAATGGTCTTATTATGAGCGACATCAAACCCAGACTAGTGTGATCCCTGAAGGAATCAGACACGCACTGGGTCGAGGAGCTTGACTCCGTACTATGGGGGCTGCGGACGATGCCAAATCGCACTACCGGATACACACCATTCTTCATGGTGTACGGTGCAGAGGCGGTATTGCCCTGCGATATCATTCATGACTCACCTCGAGTGCCTATGTACGAAGAGAGAGAAGCCGAGATGGATCGGCAGGACAGTTTAGATGCCCTGGAGGAGGATCGCAACGTCGTAAAAGCCCGTTCCACATTCTATCAGCAACAGGCTCGCAGGTATCAAAGCAGAGAAGTACGGGCCAAAACTTATAACATTGGCGAACTCGTTCTACGCTTACCGGAGAAAAAAAAGGACAAGGTCAAGCCCAAGTGGGAGGGTCCATTCATCATTGATAAAGTTCTCACCGGAGGAGCATACCGCATGCGTGATGCATCAGATAATCGACTCGAGCCGAACCCATGGAACGCGGCCAGACTCCAAAGATTCTACGCCTAGCGCCGAACTCAGTGTCCGTCTCCTTCCCTCTACCTTTTTTTAAGTTACATCCGCTCTCTTTCTTTTTTACGGCCCTAAAAGCTTTAAGTGTGACTCAACTACACACTCTTGATGCACTATGCATGCTCACTATACCTGGGGGCTTCTTATACAGAAGCTTAATATAATTACCTTCAGGGCATCATGCCCACTGTATATGTATCGATTTTCCATATGTACCTTTACTTCACCATTATATGCATCGTTATGACTTAAGTTTTGGCCAAGCTGGGTTGCCTGGCTCCTGTGTTTATGCCCTACGTTCCCATTAGTTCGGCTAGGGCATAAGGGGAGCACCTCTGCGATTGTTACTGCCGGGTATGCCGGACGTGTACCTCAGAGTGGGTGAAGCCGAAAGCTAGCGTTCTTAAGGGAATATTCGGTCGGTGAACTAAAGATGTTTCTTACAAATTACAATACAAACCCCCAGATGTTTCATATACCGCGTCTCTGTTCGCAGTTCGGACATGGACATTAATGCATGCGTACCCAGGGAAAGGAACCCTTAACGGATCTATTCTCCCTGGAAGATGTTTCTTACTATCCATGTAATATAACATAGCTAGTTGGGTACTTGTCTGTTCAAGCACTTATGGCCCCTACGCCTAGTTTCCACGCGTACCCCGGTTTACATAACTGCACTGGTATTCAGAAACACTTGGGACTGTCGGGTCCGGAGGCTGAAGTGAAAAGGTCCGCCATGACAAATGATTTATAATCCGGCTAGGGACAAAATAAGTCAATTGAAGTACACAGTCACTTAGACCCACATACTTCTTCTTCTATACCATCCAACAGGCTGCGTAGCCTACAATCCTGTTGGGAATACTTTGCGGCTAATCCTACCTGGTCATACACCAGACTAAGGGGAATCTCTTTCCCATCTGACCCTACAGGTCCGACCAGGGCCATGTGATTCGGATCGAGCTTGGTGTACCGTGTTTTCACCATGGCCCAAGCTTCCCTCGCACCTTGTCGACAAGCAGATATCTTCCATAAATGGAAGCGCCGCCCCGCTCCCTTGAGCAGCTCTACAAGCTCCCCCATGATTCTTGGTAGGGAGGCGGATGGCCACAAGGCCTTGGCAATACCCTGCATCACCTGCCAAACTTGTTCGTGCAGTTGCGAAAGCTCTTGCAGTAGATCGCCTGCGGATCCAGGCATCTCCTCTTCCGGACGACCTGTTAGTATACCTACAGACATAACTCTGTTAGCCTGTTTCTTCGCCGAACTATATAAAGGTTCGTTCGAGCACATACTAAAAATGCCGTGTTGAAGCCTCTTGTTCTCCTTCACGGAGTCCGCAAGCTAGTCCTGAACATCTTTCAATTCCATGCCCAGCCGGGTATTAGCATCCTGGAGATCATTTTTCTCTCGCCTGACCCGTGTAAGTACACGCTCGCCAGCTTCTAGTTGTCGTTGAGCTTGTTGTTCATCCTCTTGTAGGATCTCCAGATTCACTCCGGGATTGCCTGCGGAATCTATTATTAGATCTGCAAACATGCCGAACACCAAATGGTGCACGTAATTACGTTCTTTTTCGCTCGATAAAAATGTTACCAGATGAGGCCTTCTTGGACTCCTCCATTTCGGTAGTTGCAGCCCTTAGCTGGGCTTTACACTCTTCCAGCTCTTGAGATAAATGTGTATTCTTCTCTGTAAGAACCTATTTAATAAAATGATCCTTAAATCAGTTGTGCCAACTGTTTCAAGTCTCAAGGGCTACTGATATACATAATTATCAGATTTTGCTTACCCGTATATCTTTTAAATACTGGTTTGTGGCTCTAGCAAGCCCATCTTGTGCAGCTCGGATGTACGCGTCTCCTGAGTTGAAGGTATTGAACGCCTCTTCGGAGAAGTTAGGGTCGCGGAGTGCGTGAAGGAAATTTGCCCTAGAGGCAATAATAAAGTTATTATTTATTTCCTTATTTCATGATAAATGTTTATTATTCATGCTAGAATTGTATTAACCGGAAGCATAATACATGTGTGAATACATAGACAAACATAGTGTCATAGTATGCCTCTACTTAACTAGCTCATTAATCAAAGATGGTTAAGTTTCCTAACCATAGACATGAGTTGTCATTTCATTAACATGATCACATCATTAGGAGAATGATGTGATTGACTTGACCCATTCCGTTAGCTTAGCACTTGATCGTTTAGTATGTTGCTATTGCTTTCTTCATGACTTATACATGTTCCTATAACTATGAGATTATGCAACTCCCGTTTGCTGGAGGAACACTTTGTGTGCGACCAAACGTTGCAACGTAACTCGGTGATTATAAAGGTGCTCTATAGGTGTCTCCAAAGGTACTTGTTGGGTTGGCGTATTTCGAGATTCGGATTTGTCACTCTGATTGTCGGAGAGGTATCTCTGGGCCCACTCGGTAATGCACATCACTATAAGCCTTGCAAGCATTGTAATTAATGAGTTAGTTGCAGGATGATGTATTATGGAATGAGTAAAGAGACTTGCCGGTAACGAGATTGAACTAGGTATTGAGATACCGACGATCAAATCTCGGGCAACTAACATACTGATGACAAAGGGAACAACGTATGTTGTTATGCAATTTGACTGATAAAGATCTTCGTAGAATATGTGGGAGCCAATATGAGCATTCAGGTTCCGTTATTGGTTATTGACCGGAGACGTGTTTCGGTCATGTCTACATAGTTCTCGAACCCGTAGGGTCCGCACGCTTAAAGTTCGGTAACGGTTATATTATGAGTTTATGTGTTTTGATGTACCGAAGGTAGTTCAGAGTCCCGGATGAGATCAGGAACATGACGAGGAGTCTCGAAATGGTTGAGACGTAAAGATTGATATATTGGACAACTATATTCGGACTTTGGAAAGGTTCCTAGTGATTCGGGTATTTTTCGGAGTACCGGAGAGTTACGGGAATTCGCCGGGGACTATATGGGCCTTATTGGGCCATACGGGAATAGAGGAGAGAGGCCAAAAGGAAGGAGGCGCGCGTCCCCCCTCTAGTCCGAATTGGACAAGGGGTGCAGCCCCCTTTTCCTTCTCCATCTCCCCCTCTTTCCTTCTCTCCTACTCCGGAAAGGAAAGGGGAATCCTACTAGGACTTGGGAGTCCTAGTAGGACGCCCCACACTTGGCGCGACCCCTCTAGGGCCGGCCTCTTCCTCCCTCCTTTATATACGGGGGCAGGGGGCACCTCTAGACACAACAATTGATCCCTTGGATCTTTTAGCCATGTGCGGTGCCCCCCTCCACCATAATCCACCTCGATAATATCGTAGCGGTGCTTAGGCGAAGCCCTGCGTCGTTAGAACATCATCATCGTCACCACGCCGTCGTGCTGACGGAACTCTCCCTCAAAGCTCGGCTGGATCGGAGTTCGAGGGACGTCATCGAGTTGAACGTGTGCAAAACTCAGAGGTGCCGTGCATTCGGTACTTGATCAGTCGGATCATGAAGACGTACGACTACATCAACCGCATTGTGCTAACGCTTCCGCTTTCGGTCTACGAGGGTACGTGAACACACTCTCCTCTCTCGTTGCTATGCATCACCATGATCCTGCGTGTGCGTAGGGAAGTTTTGAAATTACTATGTTCCCCAACAGTGGTATTAGAGCCAGGTTTATGCGTAGATGTTATATCCACGAGTAGAGCACAAGTGAGCTTTGGGCGATACAAGTCATACTGCTTACCAGCATGTCACACTTTGGTTCAGCGGTATTGTTGGATGAAGCGGCCCGGACCGACATTACGCGTACGCTTACGCGAGACTAGTTCTACCGACGTGCTTTGCACACAGGTGGCTGGCGGGTGTCAGTTTCTCCAACTTTAGTTGAACCAAGTGTGGCTACGCCCAGTCCTTGAGAAGGTTAAAACTACACTAACTTGACAAACTATCACTGTGGTTTTGATGCGTAGGTAAGAACGGTTCTTGCTCAGCCCGTAGCAGCCACATAAAACTTGCAACAACAAAGTAGAGGGCGTCTAACTTGTTTTTGCAGGGCATGTTGTGATGTGATATGGTCAAGGCAGGATGCTATATTTATTGTATGAGATGATCATGTTTTGTAACCGAGTTATCGGCAACTGGAAGGAGCCATATGGTTGTCGCTTTATTGTATGCAATGCAATCGCCCTGTAATTGCTTTACTTTATCACTAAGCGGTAGCGATAGTCGTAGAAGCAATAGTTGGAGAGACGACAACGATGCTACGATGGAGATCAAGGTGTCGCACCGGTGACGATGGTGATCATGACGGTGCTTTGGAGATGGAGATCACAAGCACAAGATGATGATGGGCATATCATATAACTTATATTGATTGCATGTGATGTTTATCTTTTATGTATCTTATGTTGCTTTGATTGACGGTAGCATTATAAGATGATCTCTCACTAAATTTCAAGATAACTCCCCACCGATGCTCCATTCCCCAATGTAAGAGATGTTCTTGAGGAGTTTATTGTTGAGCATAGGCAGTTGGGGTTGCGGGACATTCAGCATTGTCTATTCGGAGAGGCTTATGTTCGACTCACGAGGGTTAGAGACAGGGATAAGTTGGTGCTAGATAGTCTGCATGAATTTGGTGGTGTGTTCATTACTTTTGTGAAGCATGATGAGGGCAGAAATCACAGGAGGGTTCATGTCAATAGAACTGTTTGGTTGCTTCTGGCGGGAGTTCCTTTTGATTTTCGTAACACTGAAGATTTGGCATGTGCTGTCAGTAAGTTTGTCCGTATGATCTCCTGGGACAAGGAAGATGATCACATGAGGCGTATTGTAGTCAAGGCAAGAGTTATGAATCTAGATATCATTCCCCAAAGTATGAGATGGTGTGAAGAGGATGAGTTTGAGGAAGATGGCTGGTCTTCCTCCATTGAAATTCTGGTAAGTGAGCTTCTTGGTGGAGACCCAGCAGATGAGGATCCTTTTCCTCCTACAAATGTGGACCCACACCCTTTGCCTGAAAATGCTGAGCCTGGTGATGGTTTTCATGATGATGCTGTCAACAACAATCCTATGGATCTTCAGATTGCAGAGAATTGGCATAACTGGGAAGTGAATCAGCAAAATAACCAGAATGCAGAACTTAAGGACCTCCTGGATGCTGTGCAGCAGGAAGAAATGGCCTAGGCAGATGGGGAAGAACTGCTTCCAGCACCTAGCAATAGTAGTTTATCTTCGGACATGTCATTCTCTGAAGGAGATAACACAAATATGCTTTTGCCTCCTGTTGCAGTGGAGGTTTTCATTCCTAGGGCTGCAGTGCCAGCTTTTTTACCTCCTCCTGCCATTGTGATTGCCAATGGCCTGCAGAACATCATCCAGGCCTATCAGTCAGATGATGAGGAGCCTCCTTTGTTGCATGAGCAGAACCAGGATGCTGCAATGGTTGATGTAGACCTACATGATCAAATTGTTGCAGACCAACTGCAACATGTTGCACCCACTATTCATGGGGCAGATGTCAATGCTGATGATTCTGCAGCTCAAGATGTGGCTCCTCTTCCACTTGTATTGCAAGAAGCTACATTGGAGTCTGTTTTGGTCTCTGCTTTACCTTTGGATGCTGTGGCAACTGCTGAGTAAATTCAATCCTCCCTTGCTGGTGGATCTTCCAGTGAAGTCTTGGCTTGCAGTTCTGATCATATAAATACTTCTAGAGGAAGCTTACAACCAGTTGAGAACTTGGAGGATCTTCAATCATGGCTCCAAGGTAATTGGGTTAACCAAATAAATGAACATTTTAGCATGACACCTTCTCTACTTGGTTTGAAATGCATTCAGATGGCTGCAGCTGCTAACAATGATCATACTGTTTCTGAAGAAGACATGCTGCTGTGAAAACATCACTTTCAAGAGCAACCTTTGGAAAACAAGAGCTCTTTCTCTACCAACATTCTTTTAAGTTGGTTTAATTTTATTGTCCACCTTCTTCTATCTCCTGATAAGTTTGCCTGGACTGTCAATATGTTAAAATCTGGAATGTGGGAACTTTTCACTGCTGTGGAGAATATGGATCAAGCCATTCTGTCTCACATACCTGATAAGTGTCCTACCTCACATGCACCTATTTGTCAGGCCATGGAGGAAGATTGTGCTAAGGACAAGGGCAAAGAAAATATTGGAGTGGCTGCCAATATGCAGGATTTAGAGTCCCAAGCCCTACTACAGCCTTTTGGCCAAGATAACTTGAGGAAGAGAAGAAGTGGAAAAACTCCACTAGTTGAAACAGAGGTAAGGAGAAGTGATAGAATTAAGAAGGACAATGCTTGTTACAAGAGAAACTCCTGCTCTAATAATAACTGTCTACCTTGCAATGTTGTCCCTCCCATCATACAAAAATCAGTTGTTAAAAATCTCACTGCCTCTTTATGTAAGGTTGTTGAGAGGGAGCTGGAGGACAAGCTGGCTAAGAAGCCCAAGAGAAGGCAAGAGGATGTTTTGGACAAGGTGCCCTTGGCCAAAGGAGAAGGACATACCTCCAACTCTTCATGATGTTAGAGGCCCTTAGTTGGAGTAATGTGTTGAGGGGTTGGTGTGTGGTACCTCCCCTTCTATTTTGGAAATATTTATGAATGGTGCAAGACTTGACTACTAGCACTTTATGAAACTTGTGTGTCTGGTGATGTACTCTCTTAATAGTACTTATGTGATATATGGTTGGATGCTCTGCTGGTCATGTGATGTGCTGTGGATCAGGGCCTTGTGCCATCTTCTTTTATATTTGGTTGATCAAGTGCTGGTGTTTGATCTCTGGTACAAAACCAACATGTGTTTCAATGAATAACACAAATAGAAACTGGAATATTATCAATTGGAACATTAGAGGAATGAATTCTGAGGACAAATGGTTGGCTTTAAGGCAGAAAATTGATGAGAGTGACTGCAATATTTTGTGTCTTCAAGAAACCAAGAGAGAGACTTTTGACACAGCTTACATTAAAAACTTCTGCCCTAACAGAATTAATAAATTTGCTTTCCTCCCCTCTATTGGAGCTTCTGGGGGGCTTCTTGTGGCTTGGAATGGTTCTCAATTTTTTGGAGAAGTTATTGCACAAAACAGGTTCTCACTTTCAGTACAGTTTACCAGTCTGCTCTCTAATCAGTCTTGGATTCTTCCAAATATTTATGGGCCATGTGATCCACAAGACAAAATTGAGTTTATTAACTGGTTTTTGAATATTCACATGCCTGATGATGTTGACTAGATTCTAATGGGAGATTTCAACCTTATGAGGGCACCATCAGATAGAAACAGACCTGGTGGAGATGTTAATGATATGCTTATGTTCAATGAGGCAATTAGTAATCAAGGTTTAGTTGAGTTGCCTTTGCATGGTAGAAAGTTCAGCTGGAGTAACATGCAACATGACCCTCTGTTGGTAATTCTTGATTGGTTTTTCACTTCTACTTCATGGATGACATCTTTTCCAAACGCCATTGTGCTCCCTCTTGCAAAGCCTATATCAGATCATCTGCCATGTGTTATAAAAGTTGGTACTTCTATCCCAAAAGCAAGAGTGTTCAGATTTGAAAATTATTGGCTCCAACATTGTGATTTTAAGCAGGTAGTTGCTGCTTCTTGGAATATCCATGTGGGAAATCTTGATGCTGTCAAAACTTTGAATGCTAAGTTTAAAAACTTAAGAAGAGCTTTGAAGTTGTGGGCCAAATCATTATCCTGTCTTAAAACTCAAATTGCAAAGCTAAATGAGCTCATCTTTCTGTGGGATTTCTTTGAGGAATTTAGAAAGTAGGACATTCATAAATGGAATTGCAGGGCTATTCTTAAAGAACATCTGCTTATTTTGTTGAGAAATCAAGAGATTTATTGGAAGCAAAGGGGGAAAATCAAGGGGGTGAAGTTTGGAGATGAAAACTAAATTTTTTTCACACTAAGCTTCAATCAATTACAGGCATAACCATATTGTTGTTCTTCAAAATGATGACCAAGTTGAGATATCTGATCATGCTGGGAAATCTGCAATTCTCTTGGAAACTTATAAGAAAAGAATGGGCACATCTCAAAAAACTTCTATGCACTTTGATTTGGTTTCCTTGTTTGGACAGAGACAAGATTCAGAAATGTTTGATAACCTTGAATTACCTTTCACTAAAGAAGAAATTGATGTTGTGGTCAAAGATCTCTCAACAGACAAGTCACTAGGCCCTGATGGTTTTAACAATGAATTTCTCTAATCTTGCTGGGACATTATTAAGGAAGATGTGCTCAAATTCATATATGATTTTCATGCAGGGCAAATTTCACTTGAGAGCTTAAATACCTCATACATAACTCTCATTCCCAAAGGGAGTACTCCCTTGATAGCAAATGATTATAGGCCAATCTCATTACTGAACTGCTGTCTGAAGCTTGTCACCAAGCTGTTGGCAAACAGGTTACAGAAGGTGATTCTCAAGTTGGTTCACATCAATCAATATGGTTTTCTTAAAGAAAGATCCATACATGATTGTTTGGGCTGGGCATATGAATATTTGCACAAATGTCATAAGTCTAAGGAAGAAATCATTGTACTTAAATTGGACTTTGAAAAGGCTTTTGACACCATTGAACTCCAGACAATGTTGGATATTTTAAAGGCCAAAGGTTCTGGGGATAGATGGATTACATGGATCAAAATGCTGTTCACCTCTGCTTCATCTGCTATCTTGCTCAATGGTGTTCCTGGCAAGAAGTTTTATTGCCTTAGAGGTGTCAGGCAGGGGGACCCTCTGTCCCCTCTTCTTTTTGTGCTTGCTGTAGACCTACTTCAGTCAGTCCTAAACAAGGCCATGCACCTGGGTTTGCTAACCTCCCCCTTGCAAGTGGAGTCATGTCCTGATTTTCCAATTGTCCAGTATGCTGATGACACCCTAGTTCTCCTACAAGCAGATGCCAAGCAACTACATTGTCTCAAAGCCCTTCTCAATACTTTTGCAGATGCCACTGGCCTTAAAGTGAACTATAATAAATCAAGTATGATTCTAATAAATGTGCTAGAAGAGAAGGTGGAGATTTTGATAAATACTTTTCACTGCAAAAAGGAATCTTTCCCAATTCAATATTTGGGAGCACCTTTAGGTCTTCATAAGCCTACTGTTGAGCAATGCTTCGCTCTTGTCACAAGACTACAGAAGAAGCTTGTGGGTTTGTCTTCCTTCATGGCAATGGCTGGGAGACTGTTGCTGGTGAAATCTGTCCTAAATTCTTTGTTGATCTATCTCATGGGATGCCTTGATGTGCCTGTCACTATTAAAACTCAAGCCATCAAGTATTTGATACATTGCCTTTGGAGAGGCCCTGACCTGGAGGATCATAGGCCTGCCATGGTGGCATGGAGCACTATTTGTAGACCAACAAATCAGGGTGGTTTGGGGTGATGGATATCTTTGTTCAGAATAAAGCCCTACTAATTAAGAACCTGCACAAGTTCTATAACAGACACAATATTCCTTGGGTCAACTTGATTTGGGAATCATATTACAACAATGATTCACTGCCTGGTAGTAGCTGGATTGGATCCTTTTGGTGGAAGGCAAACCTTAAGCTTATTGACAACTATAAGTCCTTGGCCAGATGCAACATAGGTGATGGCAAAAGTGCATTATTTTGGACTGATCTTTGGCACTCAACTTGTTTGCAAGACATGTTCCCTCACTTATTTTCTTTTGTGAAGAACAAGGCTGCTACTGTCCACACCATTATCCAAACTGAATACTTGGAGGATCTATTTCATTTACCTCTGACTGTGCAAGCTTTCCAGGAATTTGAAGCTATGGAAGACATTTGCATTGCTTTAAGGGCCTTTGACACACTAGATTGCACTGACACCTGGAGTTACATTTGGGGAAATGACCAATTTTCAGTTGCTAAGGTATATTAATTTCTGATGGGAGTTAAAATTGTGCCACAACAATACAACTGGATCTGGAACAACTCCTGTCAGCCAAAACACAAGGTGTTTTTTTGGAGACTACTTCATGACAGGCTCAATACTAGGAATCTTCTGAGAAGGAAAACATTTCATCTGAACAACTATAAATGTGCTGTCAACAATTGCCCACAGGAGGAAACTCTCCAGCATCTTTTCTGGACCTGTCCTTTTGCAGCTCAGTGTTGGGACCTGATATGCCCTTCAAGATAGGCAAATGTTTCAGTACTGGAAGCTTTTCTTGATCTCAAGCAGAAACTTCATGTGCCATTTTTCATGGAAATAATCATCCTTTCTTCCTGGGCTATCTGGATCTCAAGGAACAACTTGATCTTCCAAGAAATTCATCCTAGCATTCAGAGATGGAAAGCTATCTTCTTGGAGGAGCTAAACCTACTCAGATTTAGAATTAAGAAGAGCTATGCTGGAGCCTATTGTTCTTGGCTTGATAATCTTGTGTTGTAATCATAGTAGCTAGTTCTTCCCTTGTTTTTCTTTTCTTTTTGTTCTTTTGGCTTATCTCAAGCCTTATGTATAGTGGAACCTTTTGTTTTTGTCCCTTATTATAACTTAAAAATTGCAGGGGGTTTTGCCCTACTGTGTACAGTCAAAAAAAATTCAAGATAAAAGTGTTCTCCCTGAGTATGCACCGTTGCCAAAGTTCGTCGTGCCCAGACACCACGTGATGATCGGGTGTGATAGGCTCTACGTCCATCTACAACGGGTGCAAGCCAGTTTTACACACGCAGAATACTCAGGTTAAACTTGACGAGCCTAGAATATGCAGATATGGCCTTGGAACACTGAGACCGAAAGGTCGAGCATGAATCATATAGTAGATATGATCAGCATAGTGATGTTAACCATTGAAAACTACTCCATCTCACGTGATGATCGGACATGGTTTAGTTGATTTGGATCACATGATCACTTAGATGATTAGAGGAATGTCTATCTAAGTGGGAGTTCTTAAGTAATATGATTAATTGAACTTTAATTTATCATGAACTTAGTCCTGATAGTATTTTTGAAATTATGTTGTAGATCAATAGCTCGCGTTGTTGCTTCCCTATGTTTTATATGTGTTCCTAGAGAAAACTAAGTTGAAAGATGTTAGTATCAATGGTGCGAACTTGGTCCGTGATCTGAGGATTAACCTCATTGCTGCACAGAAGAATTATGTCCTTGATGCACCACTAGGTGACAGACCTATTGCAGGAGCAGATGCAGACGTTATGAACGTTTGGCTAGCTCAATGTGATGATTACTTGATAGTTTAGTGCACCATGCTTAACAGCTTAGAATCGGGACTTCAAAGACGTTTTGAACGTCATGGACCATATGAGATGTTCGAGGAGTTGAAGTTAATATTTCAAGCAAATACCCAAGTTGAGAGATATGAAGTCTCCAACAAGTTCTATAGCTAAAAGATGGAGGAGAATTGCTCAACTAGTGAGCATGTGCTCAGATTGTCTGGGTACTACAATCGCTTGAATCAAGTGGGAGTTAATCTTCCAGATAAGATAGTGATTGACAGAGTTCTCTAGTCACCATCACCAAGTTAGTGGAACTTCGTGATGAACTATAGTATGCAAGGGATGACAAAACGATTCTCAAGCTCTTCGTGATGTTGAAATCGACGAAGGTAGAAATTAAGAAAGAGCAGTGTTGATGATTGACAAGACCACTAGTTTCAAGAAAAGGGCAAAGGGAAAGAAAGGGAAACTTCAAGTAGAATGGCAAGCAAGTTGTCATTCCCGTAAAGAAGCCCAAAGCTGGACCAAAGCCTAAAACCGAGTGCTTCTACTGCAAAGGAAATGGTCACTGGAAGCGGAAATACCCTAAATATTTGGTGGATAAGTAGGATGGCAAAGTGAACAAGGGTATATTTGATATACAGGTTATTGATGTGTACCTTACTAGTGTTTATAGTAGCCCCTGGGTATTTGATACTTGTTCGGTTGCTAAAAATTAGTAACTCGAAACAGGAGTTACAGAATAAATAGAGACTAGTTGAGGGTGAAGTGACGATGTGTGTTGGAAGTGGTTCCAAGATTGATATGATCATCATCGCACACTCCCTATACTTTCGGGATTAGTGTTAAACCTGAATAAATGTTATTTGGCGTTTGCATTGAGCATGAATATGATTTGATTATGTTTATTGCAATACGGTTATTCATTTAAAATCAGAGAATAATTGTTGTTCTGTTTACATGAATAAAACCTTCGATGGTCATACACCCAATGAAAATAGTTTGTTGGATCTCGATCGCAGTGATACACATATTCATAATATTGATGCCAAAAGATGCAAAGGTGATAATGATACTGCAACTTATTTGTGGCACTACCGTTTGGATCATATCGGTGTAAAGCGCATGAAGAAACTCCATAAAGATGGACATTTGGAATCACTTGGTTATGAATCATTTGATGCTTGCAACCGTGCCTTTTGGGAAAGATGACTAAAACTCCGTTCTTCGGAACAATGGAACGAGCTACTGACTTGTTGGAAATAACACATACCAATGTATGCGGTCCAATGAGTGTTGATGCTCGTGGCGGGTATCGTTATTTTCTAACCTTCATAGATGATTTGAGTAGATATGAGTATATCTACTTGATGAAACACACGTCTGAAATATTTGAAAAGTTCAAAGAATTTCAGAGTGAAGTGGAAAATCATCGTAACAAGAAAATAAAGTTTCTGCGATCTGATCACGGAGACGAATATTTGAGTTATGAGTTTGGTCTTCAATTAAAACAATGTGGAATAGTTTCACAAACTCATGCCACCTGGAACACCACATCGTAATGGTGTGTCCGAACATCATAACCACACTTTATTAGATATGGTGCGATCTATGATGTCTTTTACCGATTTACCATTGTCATTTTGGGATTATGCATTAGAGACAGCTGCATTCACTTTAAATAGGGCACCATCAAAATCTGTTGAGACGACGCCTTATGAACTGTGATTTGGCAAGAAACCAAAGTTCTCATTTTTTAAAGTTTGGGGCTGCGATGCTTATGTGAAAAAGTTTCAACCTGATAAGCTCGAACCCAAATCGGAGAAGTGCGTCTTCATAGAATACCCAAAGGATACTGTTGGGTACACTTTCTATCACAGATCCAAAGGCAAGATATTTGTTGCTAAGATGGATCCTTTCTAGAGAAGGAGTTTCTCTCAAAAGAAGTGAGTGGGAGGAAAGTAGAGCTTGATAAGGTAATTGTACCTTCTCCCGAATTGGAAAGTAGTTCATCACAGAAATTAGTTCTAGTGATTCCTACACCAATTAGTGAGGAAGCTAATGATGATGATCATGAAACTTCAGATCAAGTTACTACAGAACCTCGTAGGTCTTCCAGAGTACGATCCGCACCAGAGTGGTACGGTAATCCTGTTCTGGAAGTCATGTTACTAGACCATGATAAACCTACGAACTATGAGGAAGCGATGATGAGCCCAGATTCCACAAAATGACTGGAGGCCATGAAATCTGAGATAGGATCTATGTATGAGAACAAAGTGTGGACTTTGGTGGACTTGCCCGATGATCGGCAAGCCATAGAAAATAAATGGATCTTCAAGAGGAAGACGGACGTTGATAGTAGTGTTACTATCTACAAAGCTGGACTTATCGAAAAAGGTTTTTGACAAGTTCAAGGTGTTGACTACAATGAGATTTTCTCAACTGCAGCGATGCTTAAGTCTGTCCAAATCATGTTAGCAATTGCCACATTTTATGAAATCTGGCAAATGGATGTCAAAACTGCATTCCTTAATGATTTTCTTAAAGAAGAGTTGTATATGATTCAACTAGAAGGTTTTGTCAATCGTAACAGTGCTAACAAAATGTGCAAGCTCCAGCGATCCATCTATGGACTGGTGCAAGCATCTCGGAGTTGGAATATATGCTTTGATAAGTTGATCAAAGCATATAGTTTTATACAGACTTGCAGTGAAGCCTGTATTTACAATAAAGTGAGTGGGAGCACTACAACCTTTCTGATAAGTATATGTGAGTGACATATTGTTGATCAGAAATGATGTAGAATTTTTCTGGAAATCATAAAGAAGTGTTTGAAAGGAGTTCTTTAAAAGAAAGACCTCAGTAAAGGTACTTACATATTGAGCATCAAGATTTATTGAGATAGATCAAGACGCTTGATAAGATTTTCAATGAGTACATACCTTGACAAGATTTTGAAGTAGTTCAAAATGGAACAGTCAAAGAAAGAGTTCTTGCCTGTGTTGCAAAGGTGTGAAATTGAGTAAGACCCAAATCCCGACCACGACAGAAAATAGAAAGAGAATGAAAGTCATTCCCTATGCCCCAGTCATAGGTTTTTATAAAAGTATGCCATGCTATGGACCAGACCTATTGTATACTCTGCCCTGGTTTGGAAAAGGAGTACAATAGTGATCTAGGAGTAGATCACTGGACATTGGTCAAAATTATCCTTAGTGGAATAAGGATATGTTTCTAGATTATGGAGGGGACAAGAGGTTCGTCGTAAAGGGTTACGTCGATGCAAGATTTGACACTGATCCAGATGACTCTAAGTCTCAATCTAGATACATATTGAAAGTGGGAGTGATACGTCTCCAACGTATCTATAATTTATGAAGTATTCATGCTATTATATTATCCATCTATAATGTTTTATATGCATTTATATGTCATTTCATATGATTTATGGGACTAAACTATTAACCTAGAGCCCAGTGCCAGTTTCTGTTTTCTCCTTGTTTTTGTGTTTTACAGAAAAGGGATACCAAACGGAGTCCAATTGATGTGCCAATTTTTGATGATTTTTCATGGACCAAAAGAAGACCACGGAGCATCGGAGTTGGGCCAGAAGAGTCTCGGGCTGCCCACGAGAGTGGGGGGCGCACCCCCCTATCTTGTGGACAGCCCGGAGACCCCCCTGACGTGAAACCAACGCCAAAAATTCCTATAAATACAGAAACCTTCAGGAAATAACCTAAATCGGAAGTTCCGTCGCCGCAAGCCTCTGTAGCCACGAGAAATCAATCTAGGCCCTCTCCGGCATCCTGCCCGAG
The DNA here is from genome assembly GCF_002162155.2 of Triticum dicoccoides. Classification (NCBI taxonomy): domain Eukaryota; kingdom Viridiplantae; phylum Streptophyta; class Magnoliopsida; order Poales; family Poaceae; genus Triticum; species Triticum dicoccoides. The sequence goes on from NC_041381.1 coordinate 152,696,425, forward strand.
GGGGCCATCATCACCGGAGGCCATGGAGGAGGATCTCGGAGGGGCCATCATCACCATGAAGGCCAAGGACCAGAGGGAGAAAGCCATGGAGGAGGAAGCACAAGGGGGAGAACCTCTCCGCCTCTCTCTTGGTGGCACCGGAGTGCCATCGGGAGGGGAATCATCGCCGCGGTGATCGTCTTCATCAACATCACCATCCTCATCTCTTTTACGCGGTCCACTCTCCCGCACCCCGCTGTAATACCTACTTGAACATGGTGCTTTATGCCACATATTATGATCCAATGATGTGTTGCCATCCTATGATGTTTTGAGTAGATATCTTTTGTCTTTGGGTTGATTGATGATCTAGATTGGTATGAGTTGTATGTTTTACTTTGATGCTATCCTATGGTGCCCTCCGTGTCGTGCAAGCGTGAGGTATTCCCGCTGTAGGGTGTTGCAATACGTTCATGATTCGCTTATAGTGGGTTGGTGAGTGACTGAAACACAAACCCGAGTAAGAGGGATTGTTGCGTATGGGAATAAAGAGGACTTGATGCTTTAATGCTATGGTTGGGTTTTACCTTAACGATCTTTAGTAGTTGCGGACACTTGCTAGAGTTCCAATCATAAGTGCATATGATCCAAGTAGAGAAAGTATGTTAGCTTATGCCTCTCCCTCACATGAAACTGCAATAGTGATCACCGGTCTTGTTAACAATTGCCTAGGACAATTCCGCACACCGATCCACCATTATTCCACACTCGCTATTTATAATATTTGGTATTATATTCTAAATTTATGATAATAGCACCTAATTTTATGTTTTAGCTCTCCAATATCATACAAAGTTATCCTCTGCATACCCACAACATAGTTTTATTTCTTGTTTCTAGTTGGAAGCAAACCTTTAGTGCACGTAGAGTTGTATCAGTGGCAGATAGGTCTTGAGACAATATTGATCTTACCTTTAGCTCCTTGTGGGTTCGATACTCCATACTTATCACTTCCACCTTTGGGAAATGCTACGATGATTCCTTGCACTTGGGGATTATCAAGCTCTTTTCTCGCGCCGTTGCCGGGGAGCAATAGCGTGGGGTTGATATTCTCGTGTGTGCTTGTTCGCTTTCTTCACTAAGTAGATTTTGTTTTTTCCTTTTTGTTTTTGTTTATTTGTTGGTGAAACATACAAAAATATATTTAAAGAATGAAAATACCAAAAAATATTTACTTGCCTCTCATGCCTAAAAAAGTTTTTCAAAAAGAGAAGTGATTGGAAAGTTATGCATTGAAGAAGTGAGGGTCGACCTTGAGCACTTGTGTTCATGCTCACGGAAACAATGTAGAATTTTTCATGGAAGTTTCTCTGTAAATAATTATCCCCTTGTTTATAACCATTGTATTATAAAAATAATGTGCCAAGCTTTGGTTTTAGTATGATAAGATTGCTTGCTTACTATGTGCAGAACAAAAACAAAAACTTTGGCTGTAGTGCATGAATTTACATTTTTTACTGGAAAGTCAAATGGGTCTAAAACTTTTCTCACATTACTTCTCTACAAATTTTTCAAATTTTCAATTTTATTGCATAATTTTTTGAGTTACAGAAGTTTACTAAACTTCCAGATTACTACAGACTGTCCTATTCTTAACAGATTCTGTTTTTCGTGTGTTGTTTGCTTATTTTGATGCATCTATGGCTAGTATGTAAGAGTATGAACCATAGAGAAGTTGGAATATAGTAGGTTTAATACCAATATAAACAAAGAATGAGTTAATTACAGTACCTTAAAGTTGTAGTTTGCTTTATTACACTAACGGATCTCACAAGTTTTTGTTTAAGTTTTTGTGAATGACGTGTTTGAAGAACGAGGAGTTACCGATGTGAGAAGAATAAAGAGAGACAAGAGTTCAATCTTGGGGATGCCCAAGGCACCACAAGTGAATATTTCAAAGGATACTCAAGCATCTAAGCTTGGGGATGCCCCGGTTGGCATCCCATCTTTCTTCTTCAACAAATATCGGTATACCTCAGTTATTGTTTTGTTCACATGATTTGTGTCCTTTGTGTTTTTATTTTTCTTTAAGAATCATGCTATTATGAGATAGCTCTTCATTTATTTATAGAATAATTCATGTGCTTCACTTATATCTTTTAAGTATGATCTTATATAATTGCTCTTTGTGCTTCACTTAAATCATTTGAGTATGGTTGTATAGAATGCTTCGTGCGCTTCACTTGTATATTTTGAGCTTCGATATTGGCTAGTCTATATTAATTGTAGAATGCTCCAGGAACTTCACTTAGTATGAATAATACTATAATTTAACATGGATTTGGAAGAGTGTCAACTTTAGGAATTAGTGATCCCACTATCTTGGAGGGTGTTGAATCTTCGTACGATATTTATGAAAGTGGATTTGGAAGAGTGTCAACTTTAGTTAGTATTCCACTATTTCGGAAGAGGTTCCAATTGAGTATGAGAACAAAGTTTTTATCCATGATACTACTGAAAACTATTATGAGGGACAAATATATGCTTGTAGGAGTTGCCACAATATCAAGTTTCCTCTCTATGTGCTTGAAGTTTTAAAGTTAAACTTGTTTTGCCTTCCTATGCTAGTTGATTCTTGTTCCTATAAATTGTGTGCTCAAAAAATTCCTAGGCATAGGAAGTGGGATAGATTTAAATGTTCTAGTCATATTCTTCATGACGCTCTTTTATGTTTCAACTCTTATCTTTTATATGAGCATCATTGAAATCATCTTGCCTAGCTAAAAGACATAAAGAAAAGAGCTTGTTGGGAGACAACCCAATATTTACCCTTAATGTTTTTGTGTGTCTACATGATTAATCTACTGTAGTAATCATGTTTTATAGCTTTTGTTTCAATAAAGTGCCAAGTAAGACCTTTGGGAAGACCTGGGTTAGAGTTAATGTCATCTTGCTGTAAAAAACAGAAACTTTGCGTTCATGAAATTAGCTGTCATTTTTTTTACAAAAGAGTGCTTTTGAGTTGATTCTTTTTTGAATAAGATTAATAGAGAAATTACTCACGTCCACCAATTTATTTCATAATTTTTGGAGTAGCAGAAGTATGGTTAATGTTCAGATCATTACAGACTGTTCTGTTTCTGACAGATTCTTTTTTCATTGCATAGTTTGCTTGTTTTCTAGTTTCTATGGCTTATATTTCTCAATATAAATTGTAGAAATGATATGGTACAGTAGGCATTAGGTGAAAACAATTATGAACCTTGTCTTTTTACAGTACCAAAGTGAATGGTTTAGTCTTTATCATACTAACCTATCTCACGAAGTTCCATTAAGTTTTGTGTGGTTGAAGTTTTCAAGTTTTGGGTGAGATATCGATAGGAGGAGAATAAGGAGTGGGAAGACCCTAAGCTTGGGGATGCCCAAGGCACCCCAAGGTAATATTCAAGGAAGACTCAAGCGTCTAAGCTTGGGGATGCCCCGGAAGGCATCCCCTCTTTCGTCTTCAAAACTATCGGTATACCTTACTTGGAGCTATATTTTTATTCGTCACATAATATGTGTTTTGCTTGGAGTGTATTTTCAACTTTACTTGTTGTTTGAATAAAATCATTGGATATGAAATATTGAATTAAAAAGGAACCCTCCCATGGCTAGTTAATTATTTGACTACTCAGTGTCCTTCACTCATATCATTTGGAGTAGTTTGTCCTTTACTCATGTGCTTCATGTATATCCTATGAGTAATTGGGGGAATGAATTGAATGTCATAAATCTGAATTTGTATATGTTTCATATGCTTATAACATGGATAGTAATGACTTCACATATAAAGAGTATGAGGCATAAAAGTTGTTGAGAGTTGGCAAACATAGTTTTGGTCATCGTTGCAATTAATAGGAAGTAATAAGGAAAGATAGGTTCACATACAAATATATTATCTTGGACATCTTTTATGATTGAGAGCACTCATTAAGTATGACATGCTAAAAGAGTTGACATTGTACAAGGAAGAAAACATAATGGTTTATGTTTTGTCACAACTCAGTTAAAGTATATTATCATTGACCTTCCAAATATGTTGAGCTTGCCTTTCCCCCTCATGCTAGCCAAATTCCTTGCACCAAGTAGAGATACTACTTGTGCTTCCAATTATCCTTAAACTCAGTTTTGCCATGAGAGTCCACCATACCTACCCATGGATTGAGTAAGATCCTTCAAGTAAGTTGTCATGGTGCACGCAATAAAAATTGCTATCTAAATATGTATGACTTATTAGTGTAGACAAAATAAGCTTTGCACGATCTTGTTATGGAAGCAATAAAAGCGATGGACTGCATAATAAAGGTCCACATACAAGGGGCAATATAAAGTGACATTCTTTTGCATTAAGATTTTATGCATCCAACCCTAAATGCACATGACAACCTCTGCTTCCCTCTGCGAAGGGCCTATCTTTTACTTTATGTTTTTACTTTATGGTTGAGTCAAGGTGATCCTCACCTTTCCCTTTTTCATTTTATCCTTTTGCAAGCTCCTCTTGCTTGAAAGATCATGATATATATATCCAATTGGATGTAAGTTAGCATGGGCTATTATTGTTGACATCACCTAAAGGTGAATACGTTGGGAGGCAACACAATAAGCCCCTATCTTTCTCAGTGTCCGGCTGAAACTCCATAACCACAAGTATTGCGCGAGTGTTAGCAATTGTAGAAGAATATATGATAGTTGAGTATGTGGACTTGCTGAAAAGCTCTATTCTTGACTCTTTCTGATGTTATGATAAATTGCAATTGCTTCAATGACCGAGATTATAGTTTGTTAGTTCTCAATGAAGTTTCTGAACCAAACTTGACATTGTGAATATATTGTTACTTGATAATGAAAAGTTTTATGAGATAAGCTACTATTATGACACTTATTGATGCTAGAAAAGGTGATTGAAATTATCATTGATCAAACTTGTGCACCTGCTAGCATTCACACTTCATAAATTATTTCTTTTACCATTTACCTACTCGAGGACGAGCAGGAATTAAGCTTGGGGATGCTGATACGTCTCCAACGTATCTATAATTTATGAAATATTCATGCTATTATATTATCCATCTATGATGTTTTATATGCATTTATATGTCATTTTATATGATTTTTGGGACTAACCTATTAACCTAGAGCCCAGTGCCAGTTTCTGTTTTCTCCTTGTTTTTGTGTTTTACAGAAAAGGGATACCAAACGGAGTCCAATCGACGTGCCAATTTTTGAGGATTTTTTATGGACGAAAAGAAGACCACAGAGCATCGGAGTTGGGCCAGAAGAGTCCCGGGCTGCCCATGAGAGTGGGGGGCGCGCCCACCCCCCTAGGGGCGCCCCCCTATCTCGTGGACAGCCCGGAGACCCCCCTGACGTGAAACCAACTCCAAAAATTCCTATAAATACAGAAACCTTCGGGAAATAACCTAGATCGGAAGTTCCGTCGCCGCAAGCCTCTATAGCCACGAGAAATCAATCTAGGCCCTCTTCGGCATCCTGCCGGAGGGGGCCATCATCACTGGAGGCCATGGAGGAGGATCTCGGAGGGGCCATCATTGCCATGAAGGCCAAGGACCAGAGGGGGAAAGCCATGGAGGAGGAAGCACAAGGGGGAGAACCTCTCCGCCTCTCTCTTGGTGGCACCGGAGTGCCATCGGGAGGGGAATCATCGCCGCGGTGATCGTCTTCATCAACATCATCATCATCATCACCATCCTCATCTCTTTTACGCGGTCCACTCTCCCGCACCCCGCTGTAATCCCTACTTGAACATGGTGCTTTATGCCACATATTATGATCCAATGATGTGTTGCCATCCTATGATGTTTTGAGTAGATATCTTTTGTCTTTGGGTTGATTGATGATCTAGATTGGTATGAGTTGTATGTTTTACTTTGATGCTGTCCTATGGTGCCCTCCGTGTCGTGCAAGCGTGAGGGATTCTCGCTGTAGGGTGTTGCAATACGTTCATGATTCGCTTATAGTAGGTTGGTGAGTGACTGAAACACAAATCCGAGTAAGAGGGATTGTTGCGTATGGGAATAAAGAGGACTTGATGCTTTAATGCTATGGTTGGGTTTTACCTTAATGATCTTTAGTAGTTGCAGACGCTTGCTAGAGTTCCAATCATAAGTGCATATGATCCAAGTAGAGAAAGTATGTTAGCTTATGCCTCTCCCTCACATGAAACTGCAATAATGACCACCGGTCTTGTTAACAATTGCCTAGGACAATTCCGCACACCGATCCACCATTATTTCACACTTGCTATTTATAATATTTAGTATTATATTCTAACTTTATGATAACAGCACGTACTTTTATGTTTTAGCTCTCCGATATCATACAAAGTTATTCTCTGCATACCCACAACATAGTTTTATTTCTTGTTTCTAATTGGAAGCAAACGTTTGGTGCACGTAGAGTCGTATCAGTGGCAGATAGGGCTTGAGAGAATATTGATCTTACCTTTAGCTCCTTGTGGGTTCGACACTCCAGATTTATCACTTCCACCTTTGGGAATTGCTACGATGATTCCCTTCACTTGGGGATTATCAGGGAGCAATTAGCTAGAGTACCTCCATACAGAGCATTGTAGACATAGAATATTTTTGCAAAATACATATGGCTCTGAATGTGACAGACCCGTTGACTAAACTTCTCTCATGAGCAAAACATGATCACACCTTAGTACTCTTTGGTTGTTAATCACATAGCGATGTGAACTAAATTATTGACTGTAATAAACCCTTTCGGTGTTGGTCACATGACGATGTGAATTATGGGTGTTAATCATATATAGATATGAATATTGGTGTTACACATGGCGATGTGAACTAGATTATTGACTCTAGTGCAAGTGAGAGACTGAAGGAAATATGCCCTAGAGGCAATAATAAAGTTATTATTTGTTTCCTTATTTCATGATAAATTTAAAACAAAAAAGAGGTAGCCAACTCCCCTCCAGAACGCTTCCCTGATTGCAGCTTCGTCGGCCGTCGGATCTGCCCATCTGACGTGTTTGAGCCGTTGGATCTTCACAGCAGTAAAATCCAATTTTCACCTCACGGTCATTTTCGCTGGCCAATGACAGGGGGGCTCGCATCGTGTGCTTATTGGCTTGGTTCGTCGTCCCCCCGTGTAAGAAGTTTTGGTCCCCGCGCGTTCCGCGTCCAATCCTACCCTCGCCTCGTCCCACTCCCACTCCCATTCTAGCCGCCAAACAAACCCTAGCCCCCTTGCCCAATGCCCCCCGATCCCCACAGCCGCTGCACGGCCCCGCTCCTCCTTCCCTCCCGCCACAGCCTCTCCTTGCTCGTAGCCGCCTCCTTCCCACCTCCGCCCGAGCTCCGCCTTCCTCACCCGCCTCCTCCTCCTTGCCATCGGCGGAAGCGCTGAGCATAGGGGCAGCGGCTGGACGCGATGAGCTTGCCTCCGGCGGCGCTAGGAACCTGCACACAAAGGGCGACCCCATGGATCCGTCCCTGCAGGAGAGAGCTGATGGAGGGAGGATTGAAGGACAGGGGGAGGTAGGCGTGCTGGGGCGGGGTGGTCTCGCCTGCGATCCTCGCCCGCCTCCTCCTCCTTGCCATCGGCGGAAGCGCTGAGCATAGGGGCAGCGGCTGGACGCGATGAGCTTGCCTCCGGCGGCGCTAGGAACCTGCACGCAAAGGGCGACCTCATGGATCCATCCCTGCAGGAGAGAGAAGATGGAGGGAGGATTGAAGGATAGGGGGAGGTAGGCGTGCTGGGGCGGGGTGGTCTCGCCTGCGATGACAGGGCTGACCGGCCGGAGTTGGATCGAGATCCCATCTGGCACGGCTCGGCTCCAACTCCCTCTTCCAGCTCTCCGCTCCCCGACACTCAAATCTGGTAAATCTCCTCTTAGTTCATTGCGCTCTTGGACGATTACCCGATTAGTTATCAATACTAATCCTGATGCTACCTTGGAACTGTATGGTTGGCTGATTTATCTTGTTTGACCCCTGTTCCAGGCTCTTCTACCCATATCCGTAGCTATGGAAAGAAAGCTTGTAGTGGAGTGGCTTCCTTTGTATGATCTTGGAAGATGGTCTATATTGTTGACTATGGACTTCAGACCGTTTCTATTTTCCTCCGTGAACCTACCACTGATGTTTTGGAGGTGCTGTGTAGATGACCTCTGAAGCCCATTAGAAATCATGGCAACGGCTAAAGGTTAGCGCATTTCGAGAAGCCAACAGATCGCCGCCTACTTCCTTAGGCTGACAATCACCTGCAGGATAAAGTGCGATGTTTTGCCCGAGGGGTTGGAGCAGGACCGCATGATGAGGTGAGAACAAGGGTCATTTCAGATTCACCTGAACCATCCAAAGTATTTGTTAATAAATTTCTTCAAATGAGCAGTCCATCCTATTAATTACAATCCTTTTAGTTCATGTGAGTAGTAGCTGACTTAGTTGTTTATGTGCTTATGAACAGATGAGTATACTTTTATTTTGCTTGGCAGGGGCAAGATCTTGCTATTAATCAACTTTCTAGAATATTTTTTCTTGATATGAATTATGAAATTTGCTTTGTTAACATCTTCATATATTTTCACCTAAAAGGTGTAGGCTGAGATGATCGTTTTATTTGCAGACAAGATCAAGGACTGGGCCAACGCGGTCGTCACGCATGAACTAGTGTAGCCCATTGGCACTGGTAAAGTAGTATCGGCGGCTCAGGGACATGAAGTAAGTTCCTCCGTTTAGGTGTATTGGTGTTTCTGAACTAGCAGGCAGAATTCATCTCGTGACCGCTGGCCGTTGTCTTCTCGTCTCCTAAAATTTGTGACCAAGCGATTATACCTGAAACTGAAGCTTGGTCTTTCTCAAGATTTACCATGGTGTAATTTTATGCTATAGTCAAGCCTTGGATATAAAATAAACATGTTATGAAGATGATATATCAGTTTTAGAAATACATATTGAGGGACTATAGCAGCGTTTCTTTTTACTGAATTTCGTTTTGTTGTTTTTTCATCTATATCGCTCATTTTGTTGACATGATTATTCAAATATGCCTAATGTTCCTTTGTTTTTTCAGGTTTCTCAAAACTAACAAATGCTGCTCTATGATAAATTAGGAGGCTGAAGATGGTAGCTTACTGAACTCTCATTTTGGAAAAAAATCTAGAGATGTGTAGTGCTGATAAAGAAATGCAGGTATGTATGAGTCTGATGTTTGCATCTTGTGATGCTCACATGCTCGTGCAGATGCAATCTGGATTTGCCGCCACCGCCTCGAGTCGCTTCCGCCTGTAAATCCAGTCGCCACCATGGTAATTTCTTTTCAGTCCCAACTCTCGTCCTGTCCCCCGCATTTGCTTGCTACGAGTTATTTCTGTGTGTGTGCTTGTTGGCTTAGTGACGTGTGTGTTCAGGCATGCGTTGTCTTTGCCTGCCAGGGTGTTGGCTCTGCTACTTGGCCGGTTACAGCGAGTAGGAAGCTGATAGGATGGTATTTCTCCTTCGTCAGCCAAGGAGTTCACACATCTCTCGGTTCTCTAGGCATGTCACCATGGACAAGCAGAGTGGGAGGACACTCTTCTACTGGTTCTTGGAGGCTCAGGCACAACGTCTCCTTCTCTAGCTCAATTGGGATTTCTTACTTACCTCATTCTCTTGTTTTTCATTTTTTTTACTTAGTCACTTATTTCTGGAAAGATTTTGTAGCTATTATCTTGAGCTGCTTGTAGTTCAATAATGTTTCGGTTGCTACTTGGGGTGCATACCTGAGAATACACATTATTTTTCAGTTCAATGCACAATAGATAACTTTTGGTTGTCGCCATTAGGACACAAAAGTACTAGATTTTGAAGTTTTTAATAGCTCAAATATGCCAACTGCAGAGCAACATGGCAGTTACAATGGTTCCATGTCCTAATTAGTTCTTTTATTTCGTTTTGCAGGCGTATTATGTTGGAGGTTGTTTCTTATTTTTACTATAGATCAAGTTTCTTTGTTTCCTTTCTAGCTACCTCTGCTGCATTTGTTTTATATATCCTATATGCTTTAAATATCCTATATGCTATCATGATCCTTGCTTCAGTCATCATGTTGATTTTCCAAATTTGGTCTGGTTTTTTTTGGCCCTTGTGCGCTTTGATCGATGTGCTCTGGCTTTGTGACTCTGATGATGCACATGCAATGGCGGCATGGGTGGAACGAGAGGAAGGATGGGAATCAGCTACTTGCATTCACACGGAGGAGGCAACGTCGACTCGATGGCACAGCAGAGGAGGCTGGGCTCGTTGTGGATCTTCTTGAGGCAGCAGGACGTCGGCAAGAGCATCACTGCTGGCAACGGCTCGAGTGACCTCTTGAGGATCTTCTCCATGAGCACCTGGGACGACACCAACTCCAACATCATGTTCTCAGCGCCCGACAGCAAGAAGGCCGAGGTGCTCAGTGACAGTGATGTCAGCATGGTCACCAACTTCAGCAACATCGACTCCCAGGTAGGACAAACTTCACATATATACACTTCACATCCATCCGGACTCTCCCACCTGCCAATTGTTTAATGCTACACTTCTACTAACACCTTGGTCCAGATTCAGTTAGCCCTCTCGAGTTGGACATGCCCAGGATGGACGACTACCTGCAACTGCAGCAGGACTCCGTCGACTACAGAGTCCATGCCAAGCGTGGCTGCACCACTGACCCGCAGAGCATCGCTTGGGAGGGTTAGTTAGTTTGCTGCAACATTTTTGGTATTCGTCTTGGTGTTGGATGTTTATACTGAACATTTTTCTTCCTTATGTTGTTTAGGAAAGAAGAACAAGGATCAATAAGAGGCTAAGGAGGCTGCAAAGACCTCATTCCCTACATGGACAAGGTCACAAGGTAACTAAATCAGCTGAATTGATGCACACTGTCAATTATGTTACGACACAGAGATGAAATTTTCACCAGGAATTACAGAAAATTGTACTCGCTAAAGTACTAAATCTGATGACTACATGCTGCATATTTAGCGATAAAACTGAATACTAAAGTACTAAATTTGGTGTTCCTAACCCGAGTTGGAAGTGTTGCCCACGAAAATCGGTAGTTGTCAATAACCCAGACCTTAGTTACTTCAGATTTCAGAATTGCAAAAGTGGCAACTAAAAAAAAACTTAAATGTTGGCTATACTTTCTGTCGTTATCATGATGGTGCAATGCTTTGTAGTAGATTCTCTTTGAATCTTTCTCTAACAAGGTTATGGTAGTAATTTGTACAAAAGTTGCTATGATTTTTTGATTCTCAGTTTATTCTACCATGGATTCCCTCTGGTATGTGCATGTTTCACGACTGAATATACATGTGGAAGAAACTTGAGAGCCAATATTAGTGCTAAAGGATTACTCTGATTGCCGATCTATGCTGTCGCGGCAACACAGGCCAATACACATTCAGGAAATATGCGACCAACTTCCCCAAGATCCCGCATCGTCTACTCAGGTTAATTCTCGGTCTACAACCTCCAAAACCTGCAGTTCTATTTTTAAAAATGCTTAAGCACCCATTGCTCTAAGCGTCAGCCTGTCGCTTCGCTTATGCTTCATGCTTTCCTGAACATTGATTTCTATCAAACTTGTTTTTTAAGTTTTCATGCTGATTACTGATTGTGGGAGCTGAATTGTGCTCCGGTGGAAGTGTTAGAGTGTATCATTTTTGTAAGCATAATCTATATCCATTGCTATTGGGAACATACCCATGTAAGTATTTGTAAGAATCCTGTAGGAGCATGCTACTAGGACTTATGTAGATTGCTATTCTAGACATTGGATGAGAATGGTCTGCATCCTATATATGGTCTTAGTGCGTCTAAAAAAGCACGTGTTAGATAACTATCAGCACAACGGTTTCTAACCAATAGAAAGTTACTCCCATTGGTATATATGAGGGAATGTTTAACATTTTGTTAGAATAATGGTTTTATTAATTGGATCATTATCACTTTCATGGTGCGCCTACTTTCAGATATGTAAAATCCAGGACTCTATGTAATGTGCCTTCAATATCTATTTAACAGTTGAATAGCAACATCAAATCATTCCTCGAACTTATTATATCATGCTCTCCAACTTCTTGACATTTATTTTCAATTAAACAAATCTTGTTCATAGTGAAAAATATATTTTATAGAAAAATAGCCCTTTATTCTGTTTATTATCTCTAGCTACTTCTACTGTGGTCCTTGCTTAATACTGATGTTTGTCTTGTGATTGATTCAGGATATTCTGTGCCCCAAGCCCTACAGAATAATGCCCAGTCTAATTTCAACAGTGGGCACGACAACATCAAACTTCTCTCTTCAATATTGAAGAAGCGGCTTACTCGGATCAATGGGCATGCACTCAGAAAAATAGGTAAAGAGTACGTGATATTCCTAGAGTAAATAAAGGACATGGTGTGCTCATAAGTTAGACAGAAGCAAAATGTTATTTATTATGCTCCTGTTGTATCTTTGGACGTTTTCTTCCAGCTACCAATACCCCAGTATTGAATATTTACTTTCCCATTGTCGTACATAAACTGATGTTAGTATTTGTGCATACTCTTTGTCTTAAGTGGGCTTTCTTTTAAAAAACATGCCTTTATATTACCCAAATAACATAACAGATTATGTAATCTAAGTATATATTTTAAGAGATAAGTCTTAGTTTTTCATATAGATGGGTTACAAATTGTATGGATTCAAATTGGACTTTGTCATTTGGTCGCAAAATGATCACAGTGATGTGTACGACCTCCTCCTAGATGTATTAATCTCAATCTCATGTTTGGTTTTCTTCCCTTTTCTCTTCTAATGATGTAATTTCTTTTACTAAGATAACACCATGTTTGTTGTAATGCCTTATTTGATGTAAGATCCCTTTTCTACTTTGAATGAATTTACTTCATATATTAGTTTAGTTCATCATTCAGAGACGGTGGAATATTTTTGTCCTTCATGGTTAAATGAGCATTGTGTAAAAGTATGTCTAAGTTCTCTTTCTTCAAGTGCTTCAAGTAAATGAAATTGTTTATTTCAAATTTAATACCTTTTATAATAATCATAATGAGAGGGGTATGCTTCTCTCTCTAGGCAAATGTTACTTTAGACAACATGTACTAATAAATAAAAACTCTGGAAATGTATTTGAATCGCACAAAAATAGTTTGTAGTTCTTATTCATACTTCAAACACGTGAGGCTCTGCAAATTAAACCATGTTTTTTTAAGGCGCATATGGATTTAGCAGACCACAACTAAACCGACTCTATATACATGGCCTGTCGGATTTAGCAGACCACAACTAAACCGACTCTATATACATGTCCTGTCCTTAGTAAAGGAAACTATTTTCATCGCGAACATGGCTTTAATTGATGGTTCTTGCAGCATGAAACTATTTTCATCGACAACATGTCTTCAGCAGGTCTCTGCGCCATTTGGCGCAACGGGTCAACTAGTGTTTATTATTCACGCTAGAATTGTATTAACCAGAAACATAATACATGTGTGAATACATAGACAAACATAGTGTCATAGTATGCTTCTACTTAACTAGCTCGTTAATCAAAGATGGTTAAGTTTCCTAACCATAGACATGAGTTGTCATTTGATTAACGGGATCACATCATTAGGAGAATGATGTGATTGACTTGACTCATTCCGTTAGCTTAGCACTTGATCGTTTAGTATGTTGCTATTACTTTCTTCATGACTTATATATGTTCCTATAACTATGAGATTATGCAACTCCCATTTGCTGGAGGAACACTTTGTGTGCTACCAAATGTCACAACGCAACTGGTGATTATAAAGGTGCTCTACAGGTGTCTCCGAAGTTACTTGTTGGGTTGGTGTATTTCGAGATTCGGATTTGTCAGTCCGATTGTCGGAGAGGTATCTCTGGGCCCACTCGGTAATGCACATCACTGTAAGCCTTGCAAGCATTGTAACTAATGAGTTAGTTGCAGGATGATGTATTATGGAATGAGTAAAGAGACTTTTCGGTAACGAGATTGAACTAGGTATTGAGATACCGACGATCGAATCTCGGGCAAGTAACATACCGATGACAAAGGGAACAACATATGTTGTTATGCGGTTTGACCGATAAAGATCTTCATAGAATATGTGGGAGCCAATATGTGCATCTAGGTTCCGCTATTGGTTATTGACTAGAGACGTGTCTCGGTCATGTCTACATAGATCTCGAACCCGTAGGGTTCGCACCTTAAAGTTCGATAACGGTTATATTATGAATTTATGTGTTTTGATGTACCGAAGGTAGTTCGAAGTCCCAGATGAGATCGGGGACATGACAAGGAGTCTCGAAATGGTCGAGACATAAAGATCGATATATTGGACGACTATATTCGGACTTCGGAAAGGTTCCGAGTGATTCGGGTATTTTTTGGAGTACCAAAGAGTTATGAGAATTCGCCGGGGAGTATATGGGCCTTATTGGGCCATACGGGAATAGAGGAGAGAGGCCAAAAGGAAGGAGGCGCGCGTCCCCACTCTGGTCCGAAGACAAGGGGTGCATCCCCCTTTTCCTTCTCCATCTCCCCCTCTTTCCTTCTCTCCTACTCCAGAAAGGAAAGGGGAATCCTACTAAGACTTGGGAGTCCTAGTAGGACTCCCCACACTTGGCGCGCCCCCTCTAGGGCCGGCCTCTCCCTCCCTCCTTTATATATGGGGCCAGGGGGGGCACCTCTAAACACAACAATTGATCTCTTGGATCTCTTAGCCGTGTGCGGTGCCCCCCTCCACCATAATCCACCTCGATAATATCGTAGCGGTGCTTAGGCGAAGCCCTGCGTCGGTAGAACATCATCATTGTCACCATGCCATCGTGCTGACGGAACTCTCCCTCAAAGCTCGGCTGGATCGGAGTTCGAGGGACGTCATCGAGTTGAACGTGTGCAGAACTCGGAGGTGTCGTGCGTTCGGTACTTGATCGGTCGGATCGTGAGGACGTACGACTACATCAACCGTGTTGTGCTAACGCTTCTGCTTTCGGTCTACGAGGGTACGTGGACACACTCTCCTCTCTCGTTGCTATGCATCACCATGATCCTGCTTGTGTGTAGGAAATCTTTGAAATTACTACGTTCCCTAATAGTGCGGCCCACCGCCGCCGATGATTCATAGTGCTCTCTACCTCGGAATTTGTAGCGGATATTCTATCTGCATCCTTTGTAGGAGGATCGTCCAGTGTTGTCCCCACGTTAGCCTCCACCCTTGAGGCCGGTTCTGGAGTCCGGCTGGTAGAGGCATGGCCGGCAGGATCTCCGGACACAGTCCGGCGAATACTCTTTCTGCCAGGGCACAGTGGACATTGTTATATTTTAAAGATGATAATCACGGGGCAGGTTTTAAATCATACCTCTTCGATGGCATCTCGGTCCTGACAGCTTTCCTTTTAAGCCTACCCGGCTTGGGTGCCCCTAGTTGGTGAGTCGCCGCGGGTTCTGCACGGCGCCCCGATGGCCTTCCCTATAAAGTGCAATACATGTGCAGTGGGTTAGGCGTAAAGAGGGGATCCTTTTCGGAAGTTAGGACTCCTGTTTTACTTACATATGATGCACGGAGCAGGTCAGGATAGTCGGCAATGATGGCCACCAAGGCACCATCACAGCTTGCCTGGTAAAACATCCTGGAGACAAGCTCCACAAATATGTCCGGATCTTCTTCGCGTCCGGGGTCGAGGGCCCGGCCGGGGTCCTCTGGCTGTGGAGGCGGGCTGTGGACCTCCCTCACAGCTTTTCGCAGTTCCTGTTATGGACTAGCAAGGTAAATATTTGCAATGAAAGACCGCGGGAATGAATAAAGTTGAGTAAAAGATAGCAACTCACCCAGCTAGGGGGGTTGTACATGGAAAATCCATCCCGTGACTTAATATGGATGAACTCCTCTTCTTCTCCTTTATACAAATCGGACAATGTTTTCGCTAGAGCGGTGGCGGAGTCCGGACCTTTCCGACCACAGCGGGTGGCATCGTCTCCTCCATTGGAGTGCCACATGGGATGCCCCCGATACTGGAGTGGCTGCACCCCCCCGCATTATGCATATTGACATAACCTCTATTATTGTCAATCCAGATTTGGCAAGCGTCTTTATCCTGCCCATCAGTTGGAGGACCTCTCTGCTATCTTCCTCCTTGGGGCTCCGGGGACGCCAGCTTCGGCGTTTCTTCAATGAGGCATTTGTGAACTCGGGAAGACCCATCCGGATAGGGTCAGGAAGGGAGATATCTCTATGTAAAACCATTCGGAAGGCCAATCTTCGGATGACTTCTTCGGAGTGTCGGACAGGTATCCGGTTCCGGTGATGCGCCATATTTCTGCTCCTCCCACTTGCTATATTGATCCCTCCTAATTGCGAGGGACGATGCAGAATAACCTCTTCCATAGCTCGAAATGAGCTTCGCTGCCCAGAAATAGCTCACAAAGGGCGACATAACCTGCGATGTGCAGGATGGAGGCAGGGGTGAAGTTGTGCAGCTGGAGGCCATAGTACTCCAGGAGCCCGCGGAGGAACGGATGGATTGGAAATCCGATGCCCCTTAGCAAGTAAGGGACAAGGCACACTCACTCCCCCAGGATGGGTTGGGGAAACTCTCTGCTTGCTCCCCACCGTCATAAGTAGCTAATCCGGCTCGGACGGGGACAAGATATGCAGGTGGGAGAAACCCCTGGGTCTGCAACTCCACTAATTGACCGTGGGATACGGTGCACTTCTCCCAATCACCTCGCTTAGCGCTATGGGAGCGAGAGGAGGAGCTGCGGCGGCTGGCCATGATGGGATGGTTTTTTCGGGCGCGCTCTGATGAATCCTTGCTTGGGGAAGATGGTGTGATTTGGATCTGAGGATCCCCATCGCTTTAATAGACGATTTATTTACATGGTCAGGGTGGCAAGTGTAAAAATGCCCTGGCTTCTCGCATTCGCTCGACACGTGGAGACTGACATTATTGAGGTATAGAAGCCGATGAGTGCAACATTAAATGGGGAGCCGGACACTACTCATCACAACAGGTACTCTGGAGAATTCGGAGAAGGAATCCGCCTTGCAATGCCGGAGACAATCTGCGCGCCGGACTCATCGTCATTGAAGCCTGGTTCAGGGGCTACTGAGGGAGTCCTGGATTAGGGGGTCCTCGGACAGCCGGACTCTATGCTTATGCCGGACAGTTGGACTATGAAGATACAAGATTGAAGACTTCGTCCCGTGTCTGGGTGGGACTCTCCTTTGCATGGAAGGCAAGCTTGGCAATTCAGGTATGTAGATTCCCTTCTCTGTATCCGACTCTGTGTAACCCTAGCCCCCTCCAATGTCTATATAAACCGGAGGGTTTAGTATGTAGGACAACAACAATCATAATCATAGGTTAGCTTCTAGGGTTAGCCTATACGATCTCGTGGTAGATCAACTCTTGTAATACTCATATCATCAAGATCAATCAAGCATGAAGTAGGGTATTACCTCCATAGAGAGGGCCCGAACCTGGGTAAACATTGTGTCCCCCGCCTCCTGTTACCATTAGCCTTAGACGCATAGTTCGAGACCCCCTACCCGAGATCCGCCGGTTTTGACACCGACTGAGGGAGTCCTGGATTAGGGGGTCCTCAGACAGCCGGACTATATGCTTATGCTGGACTGTTGGACTATGAAGATACAAGATTGAAGACTTCGTCCCATGTTCGGATGGGACTCTCCTTTGCGTGGAAGGCAAGCTTGGCGATTCAGATATGTAAATTTCCTTCTCTGTAACCGACTCTGTGTAACCCTAGCCCCCTCTGGTGTCTATATAAACCGGAGGGTTTAGTCCGTAGGACAACAACAATCATAATCATAGGCTAGCTTCTACGGTTAGCCTCTAGGATCTCGTGGTAGATCAACTCTTGTAATACTCATATCATCAAGATCAATCAAGCAGGAAGTAGGGTATTACCTCCATGGAGAGGGCCCGAACCTGGGTAAACATTGTGTCCCCCGCATCCTGTTACCATTAGCCTTAGACGCACAGTTCGGGACCCCCTTCCCGAGATCCGCCGGTTTTGACACTGACATTGGTGCTTTCATTGAGAGTTCCACTGTGGCATCACGGTAAGGACTGATGGCTCCTTCAATGATCTACAACAATGAGATCCAGGGCCAGGTTTTCCTCCCCGGACAGATCTTCGTATTCGGCGGCTTCGCACTGCAGGCCAACTCGCTTGGCCATCTGGAGCAGATCGATAGCTACGCCCCTGTCCATCAGGTCAGGTTTGGAAACCTGAATTATACGGCCGACGTCCGCGGAGACTTGATCTTCGATGGATCCGAGCCCATGACAGGCACACCCTACAGTCGCGATGAACATGACCTAGATCTGTCATCGGACGGTGATCAGGAGATCACACCTGCAGCTGCCCCGACTTTAAATCCGGAGTAGATCATGCCAACCAAAGGCGGGTGGATGGACCCCGCCACGGAGGCCACGCACTCTGCGGCGATAGAGCCGAACACAGATTTCACTTCCAAGGAGGTCTATGTCATCGGACCCTCGGACTCGTCTCTGGCCATAGGCTTCGAACCACATGCACCCGTGCCCGTCGGATCTGACTGGGCACCGATCATGGAGTTTAGCTCCGCCGATATCTTTCAACGCTTGCCCTTGGGCGACATACTGATTTTGTTAAAATCTCTCTCCCTGTCGGGAAACTCTTGGTCGAACTATGTCCGGCTTGAGTGGGAAGTGGACGATGAAGGAATTTGTTACCCACCCACCACCCACTTAATAGCCACTGTCGACGACTCAACCGACACGCTTGATTTCGATTGCGAAGACATCAATGGTATGGACGATGATGCCGGAGAAAAATGGGAACCACCGCCACCAGGGCGCTGGACGGCCACCTCATCATACGATATATATATATGGTGGACACACCCAAAGAAAGCAATGGCGATGATACAATGGAGGATAATCCCCTTGAGAAGCAAACAAAGCGCCGACATCAGTGGCACCGCTCTAAATCCTGCCATAGCAAAAGCAGTGATACCGGCGCAAGAAAGAACAATACCCGAGACAACGTTAAAGATAAAAACAACCCCGTAGGCCCAGTGATGGAGCAGGATGAGCCAGGGGACGGCGAACACAGTCCGGGGCCGCTGTCTGATCAAAGCGATGCCGAAGACAAAACTTATAAACCTTTCTTCGAAGAGGAGAATAGTCCGGACGACGATGCACGCATCATTCCGGAAAAGCACTTGGAACAAGAGCACCTCCACAAAGGGCTTATTGCTACTGCGAGGAGCCTGAAGAAGCAGAAGCAACGGCTTAAAGCCGCGCAAGATACGCTCAACCATAGATGGAAAAAAGTGCTTGACACGGATGAAATATACGGCAGTGATCGCCACACAAAGAGTTACCCAAAGCGCAAGATGCTGCCTGAATTCGACGACGAGGCTATAGAGCCCATCCTGCCGAAAAACAATACGGCCAATCTGCCGGACCGACCACCCCGTGGCCGGGACAGAGCGGCTAACGACGCCGCACACAAATCAGCACACGACCTACGTGAGCAGCTTGACAAAATAGCTGGTATGGCCAGGTCCATCTATGGATCTAGGAAACGCGTCCCTACGCAGGATCACGGCCTCCGAATCGACTATACTGATCAACTACCAGCTCAGAATCAACACCAAACACTACAGCCGTCGGACCCACGCCACGACACATCCAAGTACAGGGGTGCCGCACACCCCCTGTGCTTCACCGATGAGGTGTTAGATCATGAATTTCCAGAGGGATTTAAACCCGTAAACATCGAGGCATACGACAGAACGACATACCTTGCAGTCTGGATTGAGGACTTTATTCTTCACATCCACATGGCTCACGGAGATGATCTGCATGCCATCAAATACCTGCCCCTCAAGTTGAAGGGACAAGCTCGACACTGGTTGAAAAGCCTCCCTGAAAATTCAACTGAAGTTGGGAGGAACTCGAGGATGCTTTCAGGGCTAATTTTCAAGGGACATATGTCCGACCTCCGGATGCAGACGATTTGAGTCACATTATTCAACAACCCGGAGAGTCAGCCTGTAAACTGTGGAACAGATTCCTCACCAAGAAGAACCAAATCATCGACTGTCCGGATGCCGAAGCCTTAGCATCTTTCAAACACAGTGTCCGGGACGAATGGCTCGCCAGACACCTCGGCTAGGAAAAGCCGAGGACAATGGCAGCCCTAACAACTCTTATGACCCGCTTTCGCACGGGCGAGGACAACTGGTTGGCCCGCAGCGGCACCAGCGACCTAGGCACATCCGAAATCAGGGATGGCAATGGAAAGCCGCGACGCAATAAAAACAAGCATCGAAATAATGAAGACAACCCAGATAACACGGCGGTAAACACCGGATTCAGGGGCTCTAGACCCTGTTAACGGAAAAAGCCATTTAGAGGCAGCAGAGATGGACCGTCCAGCCTAAATAGAATTCTAAACAGATCCTGTCAGATTCATGGCACCCCGAGAAACTTGCGAATCACACCAACAGAGAATGCTGGGTCTTCAAGTAGGCCAGCAAGTTAAACGCCAAACACAAGGGGAGGGAGCCGCCAAGTGAAGACGAGGACGAACCTCGCCAACCGAACACTGGGGGACAGAAAAAATTTCCACCGGAGGTCAAACAGTGAACATGATTTACGTCACCCACCTACCAAAAAGGAAGCGCAAACGTGCACTCCGAGACGTATATGCTGTAGAGCCCGTCGCCCCCAAATTCAACCCATGGTCGGCCTGCCCGATCACCTTCAATCGCAGGGATCATCCGACTAGTATCCGGCATGGAGGTTCAGCCGCCTTGGTACTCGACCCAATAATTGGCGGATACCAACTCACCCGAGTCCTCATGGACGGCGGCAGTGGTCTTAATCTGATATATCAGGACACTGTCCGCAAGATGGGGATAGACCCATCAAGAATCAACCAAAGCAGTACTACCTTTAAAGGAGTAATACCAGGCGTAGAGGCCTGCTGCACGGGCTCTCTAACTTTAGAGGTTGTATTCGGTTCTCCCGACAACTTTCAAAGCGAAGAACTAATCTTCGACATCGCTCCGTTCCAAAGCGGCTATCATGCACTACTCGGAAGAACGGCCTTCGCTCATTTCAATGCAGTATGCATTACGCTTATCTTAAACTGAAGATGCCCAGTCCACGCGGCGTCATCACTATCAGCGGCAACACAGAGCGCTCTCTTCACGCGGAAGACTACGTGGTAGCTCTAGCAGCCGAACCACCGAATGGCCCCTCCAACCCAAATAACTGATCGGTCTTCAAGACCATGGATACGGTTGGACGTGTTCGGCGCACCACTAGTTATAGCAGCCCAGATAACCCTGAGCTTGATTAATGGCGATGCCCCCATACGAGATGCCGGGGGCTGCCTGCATGAAAAGGATCCATAGTTCGGCTTGATCCTACCTAAACTCAAGAAATTGAATTTTCACGGTTCATTAAGTTTAACCGACTTTACGCACGGTCACACCAGAGTCTTTCACCTGGGTTTTTTCTTTCTTTTTAACAAGTGACCATCGTGCTACACACTACAAAGATACGGCACAACGGAGACAAATGCGCAGACGTGCAGCAAGGCCCCGTCCAAAGGGTTGTTTTTAGATTAAGGCTCTGTGTAAACCTTTTTTATTGTCTCTTGTTGTCTCACCACCTCTTGGCACTTAAAATGACCAAGAGGAATACTGGCGTTACCGGCGAGCTTATGATTCACGACATTGACGGTCGTGTGCGGTGCCCCCTCCACCATAATCCACCGCGGTCATATCATTGTAGTGCTTAGGTGAAGCCATGCACCGGTAGCTTCATCATCACTGTCATCACACCATCGTGCTGACGAAGCTCTCCGTCGACACTCAGATGGATCGAGAGTTCGTGGGACGTCACCGAGCCGAATGTGTGCAGATTGTGGAGGTGCCGTACTTTTGGTACTAGGGTCGGTAGGATCGTGAAGACATATGACTACATCAACCGCGTTGTCATAACGCTTCCGCTTATGGTCTACGAGGGTACGTGGACAACACTCTCCCGCTCGTTGCTATGCATTACCATGATCTTGTGTGTGCGTAGGATTTTTTTTTTGAAATTACTGCGTTTCCCAACAATTGGTGGGTAATATTTTGCAAGTTTAGGGGCAATTTCTGTGACGTACCAACAGAAGCAATAACCCCTTTATTATTAGGTATAAAATTGCTAACTCTGGACCTTCGTTACATAGCTTATACCAAGTTGATTTTTTGGACAAAAGATGGATTTTATTGATTCAAAATGAAGTATCAAATGGATAAAAATACAATGAGTACACCTGTCCTCTGCATAGTTACGACGCACATAGCTAACACCAACACATAGCACGCTGGCAAATAGGTAAGTAATACAAGACTAAAGCTATGCTTTAGCGAGGACAAAATAAAAACCTCGAAGCGATCAAAACAGTGATTGATAAAATCTGACAATGAACGTATCCGCATTAACCATTTTTTGACACCACAAAGACATGTATGCCAACTATTATCACTTTGGGGTCTACGGATCAGAATAATAACAAGTGCATATAGCTAGCACATAGGATCAAGAACTCAAATATATTCATGAAAACAGAGAGGGTTCCGATCTGAGATCATGGTACTCGGGCCCTAGTGACAAGCATTAAGCATATCAAAGTCATAGCAACATCAACCTCGGAACATAGTGGATACTAGGGATCAAGCCCTAACAAATTGACTCAATTACATGACAAATCTCATCCAACTCCATCACCGTCTGGTACCTGTAAACTGCGTTGGGATTTTCCCCGAAGAGGAGAGGAGAAGTAGTACAATAGAGATAAGTTCCCTTAGTGAGATCCAAGGTTATCGAACCAATAGGAGAACCAAGCAAATTCCCTTCTACAACACCTACACACACAAAATCAAATACTTGCACCCAACACGAGCAAGAAGGTTGTCAATCCCCATGAAATCGTTTTTGCAAGGATTAATTCTGATACTGATAGATAGATAAAAAGAAAAGTAAAATAAAAGGCATGAAATTGCAGCAAGGTATTTTTTGTTCTAATAATATGATAAGTAGACATGGGGGCCATAGTTTTCACTAGAGGCTTCTCTCTCAAACACATAGCATACGGTGGGTAAACAAATTACTATTAGGCAATTGATAGAAAAATGCATAGTTATGATGTATTGATGGCAATGATCATGTATATAGGCATCACGTCCGTGGCAACTAGACCGACTCCTGCGTGCATCTACTAATATTACTCCACCAATCGACCGCTATCCAGCATTGTGTCTATGGTATTAAGTTCACAACAAACAGAATAACGCCTTAAGCAAGATGATATGATGTAGACAAAAGTAAACCCAATCAATATGAATAAACCCCGTCGTTTTACACTTAATGGCAACAATACTATACGTGCCTCGCTACCCCTTTTGTCGCTGGGTGAGGACACCGCAAGATTGAACCCATCACAAAGCACCTATCCCACTCAAGATAAATCAATCTAGTTGGCCAAACCAAACGGATAGATCGAAGAGAAATACAAAGCTATAAAATCATCCATAATAAAGTTCAGAAAATACTCAATTACTTTCAGTGAATAATCTGATCATAAACCCACAATTCATCGGATCCCAACAAACACACCTCAAAAGAAGATTACATCAGTTAGAACTCCAAGAAGATCAAGGAGAACATGGTATTGAAGATCAAAGAGAGAGAAGAAGCCATCTAGCTACTAGCTATGGACCCGTAGGTCTATGGTAAACTACTCACACATCATCGGAAGGCAGCAAAGATCATGTAGAAGCCCTCCATGATCGATTCCCACTCTGGTTGAGTACCGAAAAAGGCCTCCAGATGGGATCGCGGAAGAAGAAGCTTGCGGCTGTAGAAAAATTGTTTCGGGTGGCTCTCTATTGGTTTGGGAGTATATGTGAATTTATAGGCTTGGAATTAGGCCAAACAGAGTTGCAAGGGGCCCACGAGCTCAGGGGCGCGCCTTGTGAGTGTTGGAAATATGCCCTAGAGGCAATAATAAAATGGTTATTATTGTATTTCCTTGTTCAGGATAATTGTCTATTATTCATGCTATAATTGTATTGACTGGAAACCGCAATACATGTGTGAATACATAGACCACAACATGTCCCTAGTGAGCCTCTAGTTGACTAGCTCGTTGATCAACAGATGGTCATGGTTTCCTGACCATGGACATTGGATGTCATTGATAACGGCATCACATCATTAGGAGAATGATGTGATGGACAAGACCCAATCCTAAGCATAGCACAAGATCGTGTAGTTCGTTTGCTAAAAGCTTTTCTAATGTCAAGTATCATTTCCTTAGACCATGAGATTGTGCAACTCCCGGATACCGTAGGAATGCTTTGGGTGTGCCAAACGTCACAACGTAACTGGGTGGCTATAAAGGTGCACTACGGGTATCTCCGAAAGTGTCTGTTGGGTCGGCATGAATCGAGACTGGGATTTGTCACTCCATGAGACGGAGAGGTATCTCTGGGCCCACTCGGTAATGCATCATCATAATGAGCTCAATGTGACTAAGTAGTTAGTCACGGGATCATGCATTACGGAACGAGTAAAGTGACTTGCCGGTAACAAGATTGAACGAGGTATTAGGATACCGACGATCGAATCTCGGGCAAGTAACATACCGATTGACAAAGGGAATTGCATACGGGATTGCTTGAATCCTTGACATCGTGGTTCATACAATGAGATCATCGTGGAACATGTGGGAGCTAACATGGGTATCCAGATCCCGCTGTTGGTTATTGACTGGAGAACGTCTCGGTCATGTCTGCATGGTTCCCGAACCCGTAGGGTCTACACACTTAAGGTTCGGTGACGCTAGAGTTGTTATGGGAAATAGTATGTGGTTACCGAAGGTTGTTCGGAGTCCCATATGAGATCCCGGACATGACAAGGAGCTCCGGAATGGTCCGGAGGTGAAGATCGGTATATTGGACGAAGGGTATTGGAGTCCGGAATTGTTCCGGGGGTACCAGGTGATGACCAGCGTGTCTGTAAGGGGTTTCGGAGGCCCCGACAAGCGTTGGGGGGCCTTATGGGCCAAGGGGAGAGGGCACATCAGCCCACTAAGGGGCTGAGCGCCCCTCCCACCCCTTAGGGCACCCGCCCCTCCCGGCTTGGGGGGCAAGTTTCCTAGGGGGTGTGGCGCCAAAACCCATCTAGGGTTTCCCCTATGGCCGCCGCCCCTCCCCTAGGGAACCCTAGGGCGCCTCCCCCTCGTCCCTTCCCCCCTATATATAGTGAGGGAGAGAGAGGGCAGCCGCACCCTTCCCCTGGCGCAGCCCTCTCCCTCCTCCAACACCTCCTCCTCCTCTGTAGTGCTTGGTGAAGCCCTGCCGGAGAACCACGAGCTCCATCACCACCATGTCGTCGTGCTGTCGGAGTTTTTCCCTCAACTTCTCCTCTCCCCTTGCTGGATCAAGAAGGAGGAGACGTCCCCGGGCTGTACGTGTGTTGAACGCGGAGGCACCGTTCTTCGGTGCTTAGATTGGATTCGGCCACGATCTGAATCGCTTCATGTACGACTCCACCGACCGCGTTCTTGCAACGCTTCCGCATCGCGATCTTCAAGGGTATGAAGATGCACTCCCCTCTCTCTCGTTGCTAGTATCTCCATAGATTGATCTTGGTGATGCATAGAAAATTTTGAATTTCTGCTACGTTCCCCATCAGTGAGCTCGTGGCTCTCTTGTAGCTCCTCTGGCCTCCTCCTGAAGCTTTTAGGATCCCTTTTGGTCCAGAAAAATCACCGTAAAGTTTCATCGTGTTTGGACCTTATTTGGTACTGATTTTCTAAAAAGCCAAAAACACACAAAAAATAGGAACTGGCATTGGGCACTAGGTTAATAGGCTGGTCCCAAAAAATGATATAAAATAGCATATAAAGCATCCAAGATTGATAATATAATAGCATGAAAGAATAAAAAAAACTATAGATACGTTGGAGACGTATCAACATCCCAAGCTTAATTCCTGCTCGTCCTCGAGTAGGTAAACGATAAAAACAGATTTTTTTGATGTGAAATGCTACCTAACATGTGTATCATGTAATCTCTTTACGGTATAATCATTGAGAAATGATGAAGTAACAATATCAACATAATAATATCCATGAATGTAAGAAGCATAATCATTACTTTATAAAAATATAAGATCCTTAACGAATGGTATCCCTACTCATTTTATCATGTTAGCATGGCATGACTCCGCCTTCATCGCATTGATATAAATCATGAGCACTCCGGTGTCAAACCAGATAATTGGGTCGTACTCCTAACGCGCTTCAACATTTTCAACCCCACGCAATACATAAGCATGAGCCATGGATATAACACTATAGGTGGAATAGAATGCAGTGATAGAGATTAATAAGGAAGAATCAAAAAGAAGAAACTCTCGCATCAACTCAGCGGATCAACGGGCTATGGAGATGCCCATTAATCGATATCAATGCGAGGAGTAGGCATTGCCATGCAACTGATGCACCAAGAGCTATAAGTGTATGAAAGCTCAACGAAGACTAAGTGGGTGTGCATACAACTTGCTTGCTCATGAAGACCTCGACATTTGAGGAAGCCCATCATCAGAATATACAAGCCAAGTTCTATAACGAAAAATTCCCACTAGTATATGAAAGTAATAACTTAGGAGACTCTCTATATGAAGAAATGGTGATACTCTGAAGCACAAGTGTGGAAAAGGATAGTAACATTGCCCCTTCTATTTTTATCTCTCTTTTTTTGTTGGGCACTTTTGGTCTCTCTTTTTTTGTCCGGAGTCTCATCCTGACTAGTGGGGGAATCATGGTCTCCATCATCCTTTTGTCACTGAGACAATGCTCTAATAATGATGATCATCACACTTTTATTTTCTTACAACTCGATATTACAACTTGATTACTAGAACAATATGACTCTATATGAATGCTTATGGTAGTGTACAAGGATGTGTAATGATCTAGCATAACGTGTATAATAATGATGAATGATGGATGTGCCACAAATATCATGTCAGCTCAATATGATCATGAAAAGCAATATGAACACACATGTCATGAAAACATAACGATGGAAGTTGCATGGCAATATATCTCGGAATGGATTTGGAAATGCCATAATAGGTAGGTATGGTGGCTGTATTGAGGAAGATATAAGGAGGCTTATGTGTGACAGAGCGTATCATACCACGGGGTTTGGATGCACCGGCAAAGTTTGCACCAACTCTCAAGGTGAGAAAGGGAAATGCACGTAAAGAAGAGGCTAGAAAATTGCGGAAAGGTAGGAGTGCATATAATCCATGGACTCACATTAGTCATAAAGAAAACACATACTTATTGTGAAAGCCTATTAACCCTCGAAGCAAAGGACTACTTGCATGCCCCTAGGGAATTGGTTGGTAGGAGTTATACATCACACACATCTGATTATAACAACACTCATGGATTTCATTTCAGACATAAAAATGCTCAAACCTCCCCACCTTACCATGACTAACACTTATATGTGAAGTTAATAACAAGGTTTAATACCTATATTTCTACTGACCAATGATCATGAAACAATATCCTTTCATATTATGACATCAATATCATTAAACCATACATTTCATATTTAGTGATCTATATGAAAGTTTTTATTATATTCCCCTTGAATACATATCCTTCTTAGACTAGTATTATAACACGTGCACATTACCACTTCATATTTATAGACTCTCAAAAAGATTTAAGCAAAGCATGAGAGTGCAACTATTTCTATAAAATATAACCACCATGCTCTAAAAGATATTAGTGAAGCACTAGAGCAACTACCTAGCTCAAAAGATATAAGTGAAGCACATAGAGTATTCTAACAAATCATGATAAATGTGTGTCCCTCTCAAAATGTGTGTCCAGCAGACAATGATTGTGGCAAACGAAAAATCAAACAAAGCAAAAAATGCTATGGCACAAGACGCTCCAAGCAAAACTCATATCATGTGATGAATAAAAATGTAACTCCAAGTGACATACCGATAGATTGTAGACGAAAGAGGGGATGCCATCCGGGGCATCCCCAAGCTTAGAGGCTTGGGCCTTCCTTGAATATTACCTTGGGGTGCCTTGGGCATCCCCAAGCTTAGGGTCTTTCCGCTCCTTATTCCTTCATCCATCATTGTCTCACCCAAAACATAAAAACTTCAGCACACAAAACTCAACACAAACCTCATGAGATCCGTTAGTATAATAGACAAGTCATAAACTCTAGGTACAGTTATAAAATCATTCATAATTTACTATTGCATAATTCCTACTATATTATAACTTCTCCATGACTTATACCCCCCGATATAATCCATAACATCATTAAAACAAGCAAACTATGCAACAACAACAGAGTCTGTCTAAAGCAAAACAGTTTGTAATGATCTAAATAAGAGTCATACTTATGTAACTCAAAAATTATGAAAATTATTAAAACATGGGAAATTTGTATATCAATCATGTGTAAAAAATTCAGATCGCATGTTCCAGTTATTTTTAGAAATTACTGGACTGAGAGCAAAAGTTTCAGATTTTTCACAAAATCAAGTCAACTATTATCCAAATCATCCCAAAGGCTTTACTTGGAAAAACACTAATTAAAACATAAAAACACAATCATAACAGTAGCAATAACTTTTTCAACACACATAAATAGAAAGTAAAACAAAAATTTAAGATAACTATTGGGTTGCCTCCCGACAAGCGCTATTGTTTTACGCCCCTAGCTAGGCGTAAGGCATTGTTTCAAGTATTGTCATTCTTCAAATTAATTACATAGGTGGCCCTCCTAATGGATTCATATGGGGGTTTAATTCTCTTCCTAGAGAAGTGTTCCATCCCTTTATTTAATGGAAATCGGAACCTTATATTTCCTTCTTTCATATCAATAATAGCACCTATGGTTCGTAGGAAAGGCCTACCAAGTATTATAGGACAAGATGGATTGCATTCAATATAAATAACAATGAAATCCCCGGGAACATAATTCCTATTAGCAAGCATTATAACATCATTTATTCTACCCAACGGTTTCTTAATAGTTGAATCCGCTATGTGCAAATTAAGGGAACATTCATCCATATCGGTAAGACCTAGCACATCACATAAAAATTTGGTATAGTAGAGATGCTAGCACCTAGATCACACAAAGAATTACATTCATAATATTTAATATTTACTTTAATAGTAGGTTCCCATCCATCATGCAATTTCCTAGGTATAGAAACCTCCAATTCTAGCTTTTCTTCATGAGATTTTATCATAGCTTCTACAATATGTTTAGTGAAAGCTTATTTTGTTCGTAAGCGAGTGAATTTATCATGGATTGAAATAAGGAAATACATTCAATCAAAGAGAAATTATCATAATTAAAGTCCTTGTAATCCAAAGTTGTGGACACATCACTATTTAAAGTCTTGACCTCTCCAAACCAACTTTAATCATTTTTATCATTAGGATCATCACCCTCCGAACAATTGGGATGCCTTCTAGATAAAGTTGACTCATCTCTAGTCCCCTTTTCATCCATTTTTATATTACTAAACAAATATTCAATAGGTGAGACACCAATCATTTTAATATCTTCATCATGATTACGATAAAAACTGGGTGGAATAGCATTTTCTAGGAATTCTCGCTTAGCTCTCAACCTAGCAGTTCTCTCTTTGCTTTCATTATTGGAGACTTGGATAGATTTAATAGACTCATTAATATCATGCTTAGGTGGAAAAGTTTAACTTTTAGAGTTTACACATCGTGAGCAATTCTATCCATGTTTCTAACCATATCACCAACTTGATGTAGTTTTCTTCTATCATAATAATGAAAATCGTTTGAGAACTAATCAATTCTTTAACATTGTTCTCAAGATCAATGGTATCCTATTATTGTTATTATTATTATTATTATTATTATTATTATTATTATTATTATTATTATTATTGTTATTATTATTATTAAATGAATCACCATAATTATTAGAGGGATTTCTGGGATACGATCTAGGATTGAAATTCCCTATATAAGCATTGTTGTTGAAATTATTTCTAGAGACAAAATTCACATCAATGGCATCATTATTTTTCTCAATCAAAGTAGAGAGTGGCACATCATTAGGATCAACATGAGCATTTTTATTAGCAAACATTTTCATAAGAGCATCCATTTTATCACTCAAAGTAGTAATTTCTTCGACAAAGTTTGTTCTAACCAGTTGGAGCTCGTTCGGTGTGCCATTGACAATAATTTTTCATTATATTATCAAGCAGTTTTGTAGCTTCTCCCAATGTAATTTCCATACAGGTACCACCTGCAGCAGAGTGTAGAAGATTTCTAAAAACAAAGTTTGATCCCGCATAGAAATTTTGTATAATCATCCATAAGCTTAAGCCAAGAATGGGACAATCTTTAATCACTAATTTCATTCTATCACAAGATTGTGCAACATGTTCATGCTCAGGTTACTTAAAGTTCATGATTTGATTTCTAAGAGAAATAATCTTAGTGAGAGGAAAATACTTGGCAATAAAAGGATCCTTACACTTATCCCATGAATCAATACTATTGCGAGACAAGGATGAAAACCAAGTTTTAGCATGATCTCTCAGCGAGAAAGGAAATAATTTTGGCTTCATAATATCATTATCCTCATCTTTTTTGTTTTGCATATCACATAATTCAACAAAGGTGTTAAGATGGGAAGCAACATCCTCATTAGGATTTCCAGAAAATTGTTCTTTCCTAACAAGATTTAGCAAAGCAACATTCATTTCATATAATTCTGCACTAGCCTTGCCGGGGCGGCCTACGTAGCCCCGGCAAGGGCCTTGCCAGGGCAGCTCACCCAACACCAGCATCGCCGCCACCCTTGAGCCTGAGAGTTCCGACACCATCAACAACGTTGGAAACCAAGGCTCGGGAAGCGCCTGCATGGTGGCATGCAAATCTTTGTGACGACAAAGGGCCTACGAGGCCTAGATAGGAACCAGAAGACAAAACAACAGCGAGGTTCCTTGTCGAGGATGCCCACGAGGCATCGGCAAGGCTCCTGTCGAAGATACCCACGAGGACCCGACAAGACTCTTACAGAGGGTGCTCGCAAGGCCCCGGCAAGACCCTTGCTGGGAATGATAGCAAGACCCATCGCCGACCCAGCTTAGTGGCCGACCCACCAAATAAGCAAGTACCCACGTGGCGGTACGTGGCTCCTAAACTAACTAGTCAAGCACCTGCGTGGTGGCATGCAGATCTTCGTGAAGACCCTACCACCACACCAGCTCAGCAGCCTGCCAGCCTACATGGCGCTGCATGCCTCGTTGGCCTGGACGCGTGTCGGAGCAAGGCGAAGCGGCGACGTACGGACGGGCTTCATTATCGTCCCCGATAAAGCAAGAGGACACCTAAGTAGTGCATTTAATGTGTTTTGTCCTGTGGTGTCAAGTGATAAGCTTGTACACTGTACATACCTTTCCACCTCCTGTGTGCCAATGTGGCAACCCCTTTGACTATAAAAGCAGGCCCGAGGCATACTGAGGGAGAATTCAGACTTTTCAGACTACGCACGCACCGTAGCTAGTTCAAGAGCTCAAGAACACTCAAATACACTCCAAAGCAGGACTAGGGTATTACGCATCTTCGCGGCCCGAACCTGGGTAAACTCTCTTTGTGCTAACCACTAGACCCGCTCTTTGCACAACCCCGCGCCCGCCAACCGTAGAAGGGATCCTCGTGATCCCATAGGTGTTGTTCCCACCGACAATCATGATTAGCTTGCATCCCAATAAGCATTATGTCAAGCCTTCAGCAAATTCATTAGACATTTATTGTGTCTAAGACCTGACCCTGCAGAAGAGATTAGTTCTTCTTCTTAACCACCCACATCTGAATGGGTGGCTGAGAAGCAATGTAATGCAAGGCATTGGTAGAGAACTTTGGCATTGAAGAATATGCATTTCTCTTCACAGGAGGAGTATAGTACTCATAAGAACATGCAGAGAAATTCTTAGTAGTTTTGTGAGTGATTTGAAGAATAATGCACATATTAATTAGATCGCTATTTGTTTCCCTGGATAGAAGTGTTAGTACGAGCATGAGTTGGCTTGCGTCCTTTTGACAACTTGGTCCAGGTGAAGAATTTGCCCTGGGATTGTTCCTTTTCTTCGGTTGTGTCATGATGACATTCACCTGAAGATTTTTAAGAACACTTTTGGGCACCCAGATTTCTTTCACTAGAAGACCATTCCTGCAATTAGTACCAACAAATCTAGCAAATACTTCACCATTCTGATTTTTGAATAGCTTATAGTTGGAGTCAAATGACTCATCAGAAGAATGTGGAGTATCACAGTTATAGCCAGATAGAGTGGATGGATCAACTGGAGGTCCTTTTGCAGCAACCCATGTGGTTTTGAGATACTGCTCGGGTTTCTAATAAGATCCATCTGCGTTCAGCTTTCTCTCAAAAGCAATATCCTCTTTCCTAGGGTTCCTGTTCAGAATCTACTTCTTGAGCACATCACAAAGAGTTTGGTGCCCTTTAAGGCTTTTGTACATGCCCGTGATGTACATTTCCTTCAGACCTGCATTTTTGTCAGTAACACTTGTGGTCTCCCCAAATGAGGAAATTGAAACCACTGAGACATTTGAAGATATAGTAGCAGTTGAAGCATTTGAACACTCAGCCGGAGAATTTGCATTATCACTTTCAAGGCATTTTAAGCATGGAGCAACAAATTCTTCTTGAGCAGCGCTGATCTGTTGAGCGAGTAATGAATCATTGTTTTTTTGAAGATCATCATGAGACGCTCTTAGCTTTTCGAATTCTTGCTTCCTTTGAAAAAATTCATAGGACAGCTTCTCGTGTTCAGCTAAGAGGGCCACATGACGACTTTCAAGTTTGTCATATTGTGACTTTAGGCGCCTGAGATCTTCAGACAAACCTTGAATGTGATCCATTTCCTCATATAAGAGATCATCACTTTTGTCTAGCAATTTTGAATCTTTTGCATAGCATGTTGTTGTTCAGTTGCAATTTTAGCAAGTTTCTTCTAGCTGGTTTTGCTTCACATTCAGAGTCATCATCACTTGAACTGTTAAAGTAAGCTTCTCGCAAGGTTACCTTGGCACCTCTTGCCATGAAGCAATAGGTGGGAGTGAAGTTTTGGGAATCGTTGCATGGAAACAAAAAATTTTCTACGCACACGCAATGATCTATCCATGGAGATGCACAGCAACGAGGGGGAGAGTATGTCTACGTACCCTTGTATACCATAAGTGGAGGCATTTCACAACGCGGCTGATGTAGTCTAACTTCTTCGTGCTTCAACAGATCAAGTACCAAAACGCACGGCACCTCCGCGTTCTGCACATGTTCAGCTTGGTGACGTCCCTCGCCTTCTTTATCCAGCAAGACGTCGAGGTAGTAGATGAGTTCCGTCAGCACGACGGCATGGTGACGGTGATGGTGAAGTGATCTCCGCAGGGCGTCTCCTAAGAACTACAAAATATGACCAGGGGTGTAAACAGTGGAGGGTGCACCGCACACGGCTAGGCAATTGTCTGGGGTGTGCTAGGCGCCCCCTCCCACATATATATAGGTGGGAGGGGAGGGGATAGGCCAAGGGGAGCTCCAAGTAGGACCGAATCCTACTTGGGCTCCTCCCAAGCCGCGTGCCCCCCTGCCATATTTGTCGGGAGGGGAAGGAAAGAGGGGGGAGAGGGAAGGAAGAGGGAATCCTATTCCACTCTTTCCTTTTTTTGAAAGCTCACTGACAGTAGGAGAGGCTCCTACTGACTTTAAATTAATAAAACACCAAGATCAGGGGAGGTGTGCCCCAAAGTTTACATGGTAGGACACTCTAAAATAAGCAGTCAAACTACTACAGAAAGATAGAGTCAGACTAGAGGGACCACGTCAACCGCGGCCACCAAATCTTTGATGAAGGGGTGGAGAGAGCCTTTCGTGTGATGCACCATCATGGACATGTCATTCTTGAACCTGATCTTCCAAGACTCTAGCGAGGGCATCACATTTCTAAAGTGCTTTTTATTCCTCTCCTTCCACACCCCCCAGGCTGCTATGATGAAAGTTTCCATGAACAACGGTTTCCCCCAGCCCCGTTTCCCTCCATGGATGAGATCCAGCCTGTAGTTAGAGTCGTGCCATTGCATCCCGATCACATCCCAACAGCGGGTCGCGAATGGGCATCTGAAGAACAGGTGGGCCACAGTTTCTTCTGGGGGGCATCGCACATCAAGCATGTGTACACATCACCCTCAAGCTTGTAGTGTCTCCTCCTAAGCATGTTACGGGTATTCAGACGATCTGCAAACAATAGCCACGCAAAGACTTTCCATTTGTTTGTGCACTCTTTCCTTTTCCTTTCTCCTCTTTCCTTCTCCTCTTAGGCCGGCCCATATGGGGGGCGCACCAGCCCCTTGTGGCTAGTTTGTTTCCCCTCTTGGACCATAAGGCCCATATCTTTTGTCGGGGGTGCCCGGAACCCCTTCTGGTGACCCGATAAGTACCCGGTACCCCTTGAAACACTTCCGGTGTCCGAATATCATCGTCCCATATATCAATCTTTACCTCTCGACCATTTTGAGACTCCTCATCATGTTCTTGATCTCATCCGGGACTCCGAACAACATTAGGTCACCAAATCACATAACTCATATAATACTATGTCGTCATCAAACGTTAAGCGTGGGGACCCTACGGGTTCGAGAACTATGTAGACATGACCGAGACACCTATCCGGTCAATAACCAATAGAGGAACCTGGATGCCCATATTGGCTCCTACATATTCTACAAAGATCTTTATCGGTCGAACCGTTATGACAACAGACGTAATTCCCTTTGTCCATCCGTATGTTACTTGCCCAAGATTCGATTGTCAGTATCTTCATACCTAGTTCAATCTCGTTCCGGCAAGTCTCTTTACTTGTTCCATAATACATCACCTCGTGACTAACTCCTTAGTCATTTGCTTGCAAGCTTATGATGTGTATTATCGATAGGGCCCAGAGATACCTCTCCGATACTCGGAGTGACAAATCCTAATCTCGACCTATGCCAACTCAACAAGCACCCTCGGAGATACCTATAGAGCATCTTTATAATCACCTAGTTACGTTGTGACGTTTGATAGCACACAAGGCATTCCTCCGGTATCCGGGAGTTGCATAATCTCATAGTCGAAGGAATATGTATTTGACATGAAGAAAGCAATAGCAATAAAACTGAATGATCATTATGCTAAGCTAATGAATGGGTATTGTCCATGACATCATTCTCCTAATGATGTGGTCCCGTTATCAAATGTGAACACATGTCTACGGTTAGGAAACCTTAACCATCTTTGATCAATGCGCTAGTCTAGTAGATGCTTACTAGGGACACAATATTTGTTTATGTATTCACACATGTATTTAAGTTTCCGACCAATACAATTCTAGCATGAATAATAAACCTTTAACATGAATAAGAAAATATAAAATAACAACTTTATTATTGCCTCTAGGGCATATTTCCTTTAGTCTCCCACTTGCACTAGAGTCAATAATCTAGTTCATATCACCATGTGATTTAACACCCATAGTTCACATTGCCATGTGACCAACACCCAAAGAGTTTATTAGAGTCAATAATCTAGTTCGCATCACCATGTGATTAACACCCAAAGTGTACTAAGGTGTGATAATGTTTTCCTTGTGAGAGAGGTTTAGTCATTGGGTCTGTCACATTCAGATCCATTTGTATTTTGCAAATTTCTATGTCTACAATGCTCTGCATGGATCTACTCTAGCTAATTGCTCCCACTTTCAATATGTATCTAGATCGAGACTCAGAGTCATCCAGATCGGTGTCAAAGCTTGCATCGACGTAACTCTTTATGACGAACTCTTTATTATGTCCATAATCGAGAAACATTTCCTTAGTCCTCTTTAGGTACCTAAGGATAATTTTGACCGCTGTCCAGTGATCTAGTCCTGGATCACTATTGTACCCCCTTGCCAAACTCATGGCAAGGCACACAACAAATCTTGTACATAGCATGGCATACTTTATAGAACCTAATATTGAGGCATAGGGAATGACTTTCATTCTCTCTATATATTCTGCCGTGGTCGGGTTTTGAGTCTTTCTCAACTTCACGCCTTGTAACACAGGCAAGAACTCTTTCTTTGACTGATCCATTTTGAACTTCTTCAAAACTTTATCACGGTATGTGCTTTGTGAAATTCCTATAAAGCATCTTGATCTATCTCTACAGATCTTGATGCCCAATATATAAGCAGCTTCACCGAGGTCTTTCATTGAAAAAAATCTTATTCAAGTATCCTTTTATGCTATCCATAAATTTTATATCATTTTCGATCAACAATATGTCATCCACATATAATATCAGAAATACTACAGAGCTCCCACTCACTTTCTTGTAAATACAGGATCCACCGTAAGTCTATATAAAACCATATGCTTTGATCACCTCATCAAAGCGTATATTCCAACTCCGAGATGCTTGCACCAGTCCATAGAAGGATCGCTGGAGCTTGCACACTTTGTTAGCACCTTTAGGATCGACAAAACCTTCTGGTTGCATCATATACAACTCTTCTTTAAGAAATTGATACTTCTCCACCGTATCTACTTTTCCAAACTCTTCTGCCCTTGTTTTGGACTCTAATTTGCATGATTTGAATGGAACTAACACGGACTAACGCTGTTTTTAGCAGAATTACCATGGTGTTATTTTCATGCAGAAATAAAAGTTCTCAGAATGACCTAAAACTTCACGGAGAATATTTTTGGAATAAATAAAAATATTGGCAAAAGAATCAACCAACGGGGACCCACACCCTGTCCACAAGGGTCGGGGCGCGCTCCCTGTCTTGTGGGTCTCACAAAGCTCCACCGACCTCAACTCTAACTCCATATATTCACGTTCGGGAGAAAAAACCCGGAGAGAAGGACTCATCACGTTTTACGATACAGAGCCGCCGCCTCCTGTTCTTCCTCGGGAGGGCTGATCTGGGGTCCATTTTGGGCTCCGGAGAGGGGAAATCATCACCATCGTCATCATCAACCATCCTCCATCACCAATTTCATGATGCTCACTGTCGTACATGAGTAATCCTATCGTAGGCTTGCTGGACGGTGATGGGTTGGATGAGATTTACCATGTAATCGAGTTAGTTTTGTTAGGGTTTGATCCCTAATATCCACTATGTTCTAAGATTGATGTTGCTATGACTTTGCTATGCTTAATGCTTGTCACTAGGGACCGAGTGCCATGATTTCAGACCTGAACTTATTATGTTTGCATGAATATATTTGTGTTCTTGATCCTATCTTGCAAGTTATAGTAACCTACTACATGTTATGATCCGACAACCCCAGAGTGACAATAGTCGGGACACTTCCCGGTGATGACCGTGGTTTGAGGAGTTCATGTATTCACTAAGTGCTATGCTTTGGTCCGGTTCTCTATTAAAAGGAGGCCTTAATATCCCTTAGTTTCCATTAGGACCCCGCTGCCACTGGAGGGTAGGACAAAAGATGTCATGCAAGTTCTTTTCCATAAGCACATATGACTATATTTGGAATACATGCCTACATTATATTGATGAATTGGATCTAGTTCTGTGTCACCCTAGGTTATAACTGTTGCATGATGAATGCCATCCAACATAATTATCCATCATTGATCAATTGCCTACAAGTTTGTTTCATATTGATATTTGCTAAGTTACTTCTCCGTTGCCACTATTACGATTACTGCAAAACTGCTATTGTCACTTTCGCCACCGTTACCGTTACTTCCATACTACTTTACTACTAAATACTTTGCTGCAGATATTAAGTCTTTCAGGTGTGGTTAAATTGACTACTCAGCTGCTAATACTTGAGAATATTCTTTGGCTCCCCTTGTGTCGAATCAATAAATTTGGGTTGAATACTCTACCCTCGAAAATTATTGCAATCCCCTATACTTGTGGGTTATCAAGACCTTTTTCTAGCGCTGTTGCTGGGGGGCATAGCTCTATTCTCTAAGTCACTTGGGATTTATATCTGTTGATCACTATGAGAAATTTGAAAGATCAAAGAACAAAGAATTTTCCCTCAACTACGAGGGAAGGTAAGGAACTGCCATCTAGCTCTGCACTTGATTAACCTTCTATTTTAAGTAAGCTTGCGACACCTACACCTGCTATTGATTTTGATATGTCGCATGTTATTGATGATGCCACTTCTGCTATGCATAATGCTTATGATGATACTACTTCTTTGCTTGATAATACTGTGCCACTATGTGAATTTCTTGATGAACAACTTGCTAGGGTTAGAGAGAATGAAATTACTGAAACTGATGATATTATTGAAACTTAAGATTATGATTCTCCCCTAGATATGAATTGCCTTTTGTACCTGAGGGTTATATTAAGGATGAGGAAACTGCTAGAGACTGTCTTTCTTGTAATGATAGATATGATCTTAAGAAATTGTTAGCTAAGCTGAAAGAAAAGTCTATGAATGCTAGAATGCAATATGACCCTATGTTTGCTACTTAACCTATCTTTGTCACTAATAAGGATTATGAATTCTCTATCGATCCTGAGATAATTACTTTGGTTGAATTTGATTGTTTCCTTTGTTATGAATCTGAAACTGTTGTGGCACATCTTACTAAATTGAATGATATAGCCACCCTATTTTCTCAGGAGGAAAAAATTTGCTATTACTATATTCTTAAGTTATTTCCTTTCTCATTAAAGGGTGATGCTAAGATATGGTTTAATTCTCTTGCTCCTGGTTGTGTGCGTAGTCCCAGGATATGGTTTACTACTTCTTTAAAAAATATTTCCCTGCTCATAAGAAACAAGCCGCCTTAAAGGAAATATTTAACTTTGTGAAAATTGAAGAAGAGAGTCTCCCACAAGCTCGGGGGAGGCTTCTCCAATTACTTAATGCTTTGCCTGATCATCATCTCAAGAAAAATGAAATACTTGATATCTTTTATAATGGACTAACCGATGCTTCCAGAGACCACCTGGATAGTTGTGCTAGTTGTGTTTTCAGGGAAAGAACTGTTGAGCAAGCTAAATTGCTATTGAATAATATATTGAGTCATGATAATGATTGGACACTTCCTGAACCAACTCCTAATCCAACTCCGAAGAAAAGGGGTATTCCATTTCTTAGTCCTGAAGATATGCAAGAGGCAAAGAAATCTATGAAAGAAAAAGGTATTAAAGCTGAAGATGTTAAGAATTTACCGCCTATTGAAGAAATACATGGTCTTGATAACCCGGCACAGGTAATAGAGGTTAACTCTCTTTATAGATTTGATGAAGGTGATATTCCTCATAATAAGTCTGCTAGTCAATGCTTGGATGAGTTTGATAACTTTATTATTAAACAAGAAAACTTCAATGCTTATGTTAGTAGACAATTGAAACATAATGCTTACATGCTTGATCACTTGGGTGATTATATGAGCAGAACTATTAATGATCTTAAGCTTATTAGTAAACATGCTTCCATGGTTACTGAGGGAGTCCTGGATAAGGGGGTATCCGGACAGCCAGACTATATACTTTGGCCGGATTATTGGACTATGAAGATACAAGACAGAAGACTTCGTCCCGTGTCCGGATGGGACTCTCCTTGGCGTGGAAGGCAAGCTTGGTGATTCGGATGTAGATCTCCTCCTTTGTAAACCAACTCTATGTAACCCTAGCCCCCTCCAGTGTCTATATAAACTGGAGGGTTTAGTCCGTAGGACACAACAACAATCATACCATAGACTAGCTTCTAGGGTTTAGCCTCTCTGATCTCGTGGTAGATCAACTCTTGTAATACTCATATCATCAAGATCAATCAATCAGGAAGTAGGGTTTTACTTCCATAGAGAGGGCCCGAACCTGGCTAAACATCATGTCCCCTGCCTCCTATTACCATTAGTCTTAGACGCACAGTTCGGGACCCCCTACCCGAGATCTGCCGGTTTTGACACCGACATTGGTGCTTTCATTGAGAGTTCCTCTGTGTCGTTGCTGCAAGGCTAGATGGCTTCTCCAACCTTCAACCACGCTGCCCTGGGTGAGACTTTTCTCCCCGGACAGATCTTCGGGTTCGGTGGCTTCGCACTGTGGGCCAACTCGCTTGGCCATCTGGAGCAAATCGAAAGCTACGCCCCTGGCCATCAGGTCAGGTTTGGAAACCTAAACTACACCGCCGACATCCGCGGAGTCTTGATCTTCGATGGATTCGGGCCCGTGTCAGGAGCGCCGAACAATCATGACGTGCATGACCTAGATCAACAGTCAAACAGTATTTGGAATATCGCACCTACTACAACTTCGGACATTGTTCCAGAGCAGGTCGTGCCTTCCAAGGACGTGTGGATGGACCCCGCCCCGGAGGCCGCATTCTCATCGGTGTTGGAGCCGAACACAGACTCCTCTCCTCAGGAAATCTGTACCTCAGGACCCCCGGACTCATCTCCGGTAGTGTGTTCCGGACCGCGCGCATCCGGGCCCATCAAATCTAATTGGGCTCCAGTCATGGAGTTCGCTGCCGCGGATATCTTTCAGCACTCACCCTTTGGAGACGTGTTGAATTTATTAAGGTCTCTCTCTTTGTTAGGAGACTCCTGACCGAACTATGTCCGGCTCGAGTGGGAAGCTGGCGACGAAGAAATTCGGTACCCACCCACCACCCACTTAATAGCCACGATCGATGACTTAACCGACATGCTTAACTTCGACTCCGAAGACATCGACGGTATAGACGACAATGCGGGAGAGAACAGGAACCACCGCCCACAGGGTGCTGGACTGCCACCTCTTCATATGATATATATATATGGTGGATACTCCCAAAGAAAACAATGGCGATGAGGCAACGGGAGATAACCCCTCGGGGAAAAAGGCAAAACATGGGCGTCATCGGCGCCACTCCAAGCCTCGTCACAACAATACCGACACTGGAGAAGAAAATCTAGATGGCTCCCGAAGAGGAATATGATCCTGATCAACCCACCTTCGAGTAAGCCGAACAGGAACACGGGCAGGCTAGCGCAGATGAACAGGCGACAGACGGATACTTGGAGGACGATAACTATATGCCTCCCTCCGAAGACGAGGTGAGCCTCGGCGATGACGAATTCGGCGTACCAGAGGATCCCATAGAGCAGGAGCGCTTCAAGCGCAGGCTTATAGCCACTG
Source organism: Triticum dicoccoides (assembly GCF_002162155.2). Lineage (NCBI taxonomy): Eukaryota > Viridiplantae > Streptophyta > Magnoliopsida > Poales > Poaceae > Triticum > Triticum dicoccoides. Next base: position 152,737,824 of record NC_041381.1, read on the forward strand.
CAAGAAGCCTGAAAAAGAAGCAGTAGCAGCTCCAAGCGGACCAAGATCTGCTCGCAGATAGATGGACCGAAGTCCTGGCGGCCGAAGAATATGGACTCGAACCCCCAAGCAGGGGATACCCAAAGCATAAACCGCTAGAAGAAGAGGCCGAAGAGCCTGAACTTGTAGCACAAGATGAGGCTGACCGACCACCACGTGGCCGGGATAAAATGACATGTCAGGCCGGACACCAGCCCACACCCCCATGCTGGTTCACCACGTCCCGGGGCGAGATATACTGGAAAACAATGCAAGACAACCAAGATTGATCTACGGATCACGAGGGCGCGCCACAGCTTAGGACACCGATCGTCATGCCGGACTCAATACTGATAAATCCAGCCGGGCCGGACATTACCGACCAGACCTAATCGGACTACGCCGCGACATAGCCCAGCATAGAGGCGACGCACACCCCCTCTGCTTCACTGACGAAGTAATGGAACATGAATTCCCAGAAGGGTTTAAACTCGTCAACATCGAGTCATACGATGGCACAACAGAACCCGCGGTGTGGATTGAGGATTTTCTTCTCCACATCCATATGGCCCACGGTGATGACCTACATGCCATCAAGTACCTCCCACTCAAGCTTAAAGGGCCAGCCAGACACTAACTGAATAGCCTGCCAGCAAACTCTTTTGGCGGTTGGGAAAACCTTGAGGACGCATTCCTCGATAACTTCCAAGGCACCTATGTGCGACCACCAGATGCTGATGACTTAAGTCACATTACCCAACAGCCCGGAGAGTTAGCCAGGAAATTGTGGACTCGGTTCCTAACTAAAAAGAACCAAATTGTCGACTGTCCGGACGCCGAGGCCCTGGCGGCCTTTAAGCATAATATCTATGACGAGTGTCTTGCCCGACACCTCGGCCAAGAAAAACCGAAGACCATGGAGGCACTCACGACACTAATGACCCGCTTTTGTGCAGGTGAGGACAGTTGGCTACCTCGCAGCAACAACACGCCAGGAAACCCTGGCACTTCAGATACCCATGACGGTAAGGGAAAGCCGTGGCACAACAGACACAAGCACCGAAACAATGGCGACAATGCAGAGGATACGGCAGTCAATGCCGGATTCAGCAACTCCAAATCCGGTCAGCGGAAGAAGCCATTCAAAAGAAACAATCCGGGATCGTCCAGTGTGGACCGCATACTCGACCGCTCGTGCCAGATTCACGGCACCCCCGACAAACCAGCCAATCACACTAACAGAGATTTCTGGGTGTTCAAACAGGCCGGCAAGATAAATGCCCAGAACAAGGACAAGGGGCTGCACAGCAATGATGAGGAGGAGCCCCGGCATCCGAACACTGGGGGACAGAAGAAATTTCCCCCCCAGGTCAAAACGGTGAACATGATCTATGCCACTCACATCCCCAAACGGGAGTGAAAGCGTGCACTTAGGGACGTCTATGCGATGGAGCCCGTCGCCCCAAAATTCAACCCATGGTCATCCTGCCCGATCACCTTTGATCATAGGGACCATACGACCAGCATCCGTCATGGCGGCTCAGCCACATTGGTCCTTGACCCAATCATCAACGGATTCCACCTCACGCGAGTCCTCATGGACGGTGGCAGCAGCTTGAACCTGCTTTATCAGGACACAGTGCGCAAAATGGGCATCGACCCGTCATGGATCAAACCCACCAAAACCACCTTCAAAGGTGTAATTCCAGGGGTAGAGGCCCGCTGTACAGGCTCAATAACACTGGAAGTGGTCTTCGGATCTCCAGATAACTTCTGAAGCAAGGAGTTAATCTTCGATATCGTCCCTTTCCATAGTGGCTATCATGCACTACTTGGATGAACTGCGTTCGCTCGCTTCAATGCGGATCCGCACTATGCATACCTCAAGCTCAAGATGCCAGGACCTCACGGGGTCATAACAGTCAATGGAAACACAGACCACTCCCTCTGTACAGAAGAGCATACTGCGGCCCTCGCGGCAGAAGTACAAAGTAGCCTCCTCCGACAAACAGCCAATCCGGCAACGACATCCCCGAACATTGTCAAGCGAGTTCGGAGTACCCCGCAACAGGACTGCCAGGCACGCCAGGAGCTTGATTAGCAACCCGGCCTCCACCCCAGCCCCATTCAAGCAGCGTCAGTGCCACGCGTACATAATTACACGCTCAAGATACCATGGGCATAGGTGGAGGTAGGACGACAATGCGGCCATAGTGCGGTTCAGCAGCCATGAGGCCCGCATACCTTTTTCTTTTTTCAGGACCCCACTTTTGGGCAGCCCCTTCAGAGAGATCGGATAACCGGACTCATCACAGAAGGTACATCAAGGAGGCATAGAGGCATCGCACGCAAGGGAGTACTCAGGTGATGTTCTCCAATGATCGTTATACCTGTCCTTACATGCACACATGTAGCCTGCCCTTGGATAGGATATGCCAAATAGTCCTATTTTTTCTGCTTAATGCATCAATTGTACACCTACATTTTGCCGTATTGTCCAAATAAATTGGAAGTAATACATAGCGTCAGCTTCTTATTACTATCCTCATATTTTCATTTGAATATTTATTCAATATTTGCATCCGTACACTTTGGTACGGTTAGTTTGCCAGGGGCTTCTTATCAAGCCCCATAAAATGGCACGCAAAGTCCAAACACTTTCAACAGTGCGGCACCCCGAACTTATAGCATTATATGCATCAGCTCTGAATCATGTCTTGGGTCAATAGTTGGGTTAGCCCGGCTCCCTTGTTTTGGTACCTTACGTTCCATTATATCAGCTAAGGTAGCGCAGGGAGAACTACTGCGATTGTGTCCTGGTTCTTCCGGACGAGCACCTCAGTAGAGAAAGCCGAAAACTGACCATCATGATGCGGTGAGAGCTGGTCGCTGTTCGCGAGGTAGTAAAATCCCTAAAGATTTTTTCCGCTTAAGGCGAGGAATCGTCCTTGCCCGATTTAGGCGTGTATAACGCCCCAATTCGGCTTTCCGAATACTAGGGGCTTCGCTGAAATTTAAAATTATAGACTTCTATGGCCAAGTGAGAGTTATAAAGCCGAATAGTCTGATTGCCTGGTTCGCTGCGCTAAACACCTCCTTAAAGGACCAAGAATTTGGATAAATAGTGTTTAGGTTTTCCACGAACACCCCAGTACTAGTTACAAGGGGGCGGAAGCCGACGACTGGCCTACTTTCAGGTTTTGATAAACGGCCGCAGAGAAGGTAATATTTTAAATCAAACAAAGCGTTATATAGCGCAATCAAACTCGTCCTCATATTACACAGACGACACGAGTACATTTACTCAAAAATAATGTTCTTAGGACATTCATCCGCCACAAGCCGAGCGCCTTTCATAATGCCACTATAATACATCTCGGGGTAGCGATGCTCCTTGCCCTTTGGGGGTCCATCCTTCACGAGCTGCTCAGCATCAAGTTTGCCCCAATGCACCTTCGCGTGGGCAAAGGCCCGTCGGGCACCCTCAATACATACGGACTGCTTGATAACTTCTAGCCGTGGACAGGCATGCACCATCCACTTCACCAGGCCAAAGTAGCTACCGGGCAGGGGCTCTCCAGGCCACATCCGTACTATGAGGTCCCTCATGGCCTGTTCGGCCGCATTGTGGAGTTCGACCAACTGCTTCAGTTGGTCACTCAGAGCCATAGGGTGTTCGGCCCCAGTATATTGGGACCAGAACAACTTCTCCGTAGAGCTCCCCTCTTCAGCGTGATAGAACTCCGTGGCATCCGAAATGTTGCGTGGCAGATCTACGAATGCTCCTGGAGAGCTCCAGATTCGTGTAAGTAAAAGAAATGACTCCTCCACATGCTTGCTTTGCATAAAGAATGCCTTACCCTCCGCTATCTTCTTGGCCGCCTGGGTTTCTTGGAGGGCCTTTTGGGCTTCGGCCTTGGCATCGGCCGCGCTCTGGAGGGCCGTTGCAAGCTCAGACGCTTGCATCTTGTAGTCATGCTCCAGGGAGCCGAACTTCTTGCCGAGCTCCTGGAGCTCCTGCTGTACCTCTCCCACCCGAGCATCTTGCTTCTCTCGCTCGGTGCGCTCCGTATCCACCTTGGCTTCGGCCATGGACAGCGCTTCCTTCAGGGCCGCCACTTCGGTCGCAGTCCCTATCAAAAGCCATGATGCTTTTTCTTAGCATCACCAACTTTTTATCCTCTATACGACATATGGACGGGGTTTCTCTTACCTTTGTTCGCCTCGAGCTGCTTCTTCACGAGGCCGAGCTCTTCTTCGTCCTGCCCCAGTTCGCGCTTGAGTCTAGCAACCTCAGCCGTGCGTGCAGCAGCGGTCAGCAGCAGTGCCTGTTTAATTCATTTAGACAAATACCATTAGCTTCCTATGGTTTTTTAGTTGACCCTCCATTTGGCTATTGTTTCCGAACACCAACCAGAGTATCAGGGGCTACTGTCTATCGGGTGATATTTTCTCACACTTTCTTTACCTCAAAGCCTGTTAGAAGGCTGGTGCAGGCTTCGGTCAATCCACCCTTGGCGGACCGAACCTTCTCAATCACCGTACCCATAAGTGTATGGTGTTCATCCTCGATGGAAGCGCCTCGAAGCACTTCCAACAAATTATCCGATGCCTCCGGTTGGGCGGAGGTCATCGGCACGGCCGGCTCACCCTCCTTTGAGAGGGACTGCTTACTGGAATCCGGAACCTTTTTAGGCTCCGGCGCAGTAACCGGCTAGGAGCCAGACTTGTTGTTGCTCCCGTCAGCATAATCCTTGGGGTTCTCATCCCCCATGTGTCCGGCGCCTGAGATTTTGCCTTGGGGCACCCCCGGAGCCGTCGCCTCCTGCTCTGGCATCCTCCGGGACAACACCTCGGTGTCATCCACAGGTCGTGGGGAGTTTGCCGTCGGGAGCCAATTCATCTCCGACTCGTTTAGAGACTCCTCCGAAGAGGACTCCTCGAGATCGGACCCGGCCGGACTGCATAAACATGTCCGGCGTCATTATAAACCACGAGGTCAAAGTCGCACAGAAGGCACTATGGAATGCAGATACTTACGACCTCGCCCGGGGCTTGCCCCCGGGCAGCCACTCCTCGTCGCTGAAAGCGGCGGTAGTGGAGTGATCGGGAAGGGACACTTTCCCCTTCTTCGGCGTCCCGGCCTCCCCTAACAGGGCAGCCTTCCTCTTCTTCTCCTCCCTAGTGCAGGGAGGAGGCATTTCTTCATGTTCTCCCCCATCTTCGAGGGGAGAATCTTCCTCGTCGTCTTTGGATGACGACTCTATCACGGCCTTGCACCGAGGAACTTTTCTGGTCCCCGCGGCCACCTTCTTGGACCCTCTGGCCCCCTCAGTTGAGGCGGCCTTCTTCTTCTTACTCTCCTTCCCTTCATGGGAGGAGTGCTCCTCATCATCTTCTGGCGAGGCGTCTGGTGCTGCTTCGCGCCGGAGACCCTTACGGGTCCCTACGGCCTTCTTTTCGGCCTTTTTCTCCGGCACCTTGTAAGGCGCCGGAACTAGCATCTCCGCTAGGAGTGTGCTCACTGGGTCCTCAGGCAATGGAGCTGGACAGTTAACCCGCTCTGCCATCTCCACCCAATCCTGTTTGGTCAGTATAGTGACCTGAGAATCCTCCCATGAACATACCAGGAAGGAAATATCTTACAAATAACCAGAGGACTTACCAGATTGGCGAGGAGGCTTGCGCTGAGCCCCCGGTCCTCGGAAAGGGGAGGAGGAACTTTGCCGGTCTTGAACAATGCCTTCTAGATTTCTTTGTGCGTTGTGCCGAAGAGCTCTAGCAGCATCTTGTGTTCGGCCGGGTCGAACTCCCACATATCGAATGCCCGTCTTTGACATGGGAGAATCCGGCGAATGAGCATGACCTGGACCACGTTGACAAGCTTGATCTTCTTGTCCCTCATACTTCGGATGTAGGTCTCGAGTCCGGCCAGCTCCGTGGGTTCGCCCCAGGCCAAGCCCTTCTTCTCCCAAGAAGTGAGCCGCGTGGGGATTCCGGATCTGAATTTGGGGGGCCGCCACCCAGTTGGCGTCGCACGGCTTGGTGATGTAGAACCACCCTTATTGCCACCCCTTTACGGTCTCCATGAAGGAGCCGTCAAGCCATGTGACGTTGGGCATTTGCCCACCATGGCACCTCCGCACTCTGCCTGTTGACCGCTCACGATCTTCGGCTTCACGCAGAAGATCTTCAACCACAGGCCAAAGTGGGTCTTGATGCGGAGGAATGCCTCACACACGACGATGAACGCCGAGATGTTGAGGACGAGATTCGGGGCCAGATCGTGAAAATCTAGCCCATAGTAGTACATAAGCCCGCAGACAAACGGGTGGAGTGGAAACCCTAGTCCGCGGACAAAATGAGGGAGAAATACTACTCTCTCCCGAGACTTCGGAGTGGGGGTAATTTGTCCCTCTGTTGGAAGCCTGTGCGCGATATTCTCGGCCAGGTATCCGGCTTCCCGAAGCTTGGTGAGGTTCTCCTCTGTGACAAAGGAGGCCATCCACTTGCCTCCCGCTCCGGACATGATGCGATCCTACGGAGAAGGTGAGAACTTGGGTGCTGGAGCTCAAGGGTGCGAGAACGGATGAGCAAAGGAGGAAGAAGGTGTGGGTGAAAACGGGAGATCTCTATCCCTTTATAAAGGCAATGTAGAAAGTGCGCCTCCCCACTTGCCTCTCGAAATCTCTTATCTTTCCAAGCGCCTCGATTGATGGTGCTGGTTGGGTTACCCATACCCGTATTAATGGAGATCCCGCGATAAGGGGACACGATCTCTGCTTTGACAAGATGTGCCAAAGAAACCTCCTCGCAATGTGTGCGGGAGCAGGCTGTAAAAACGGTTCGAATAAGTTACTGAGCCATGAAGTGATGTCACACAACGAGGAATTATCAACAGATCAGATTCGTGGATTATTATTCTCTCTATGATGATATATGGAATTTATCTTGCAGAGCCGGACACGGTCCCTGTGTTCAGAATTAATTTTGGAGTATTCGGAGGTGGAACCCGCCTCGCAATGCCGAAGACAATCTACGCGCCGGACTCATTGTCATTGAAGCCTGGTTCAGGGGCTACTGAGGGAGTCCTGGATAAGGGGGTATCCAGACAGCCAGACTATATACTTTGGCCGGACTGTTGGACTATGAAGATACAAGACAGAAGACTTCGTCCCGTGTCCGGATGGGACTCTCCTTGGCGTGGAAGGCAAGCTTGGCGGTTCGGATGTAGATCTCCTCCTCTGTAGACCGACTCTATGTAACCCTAGCCCCCTTCGGTGTCTATATAAACTGGAGGGTTTAGTCCGTAGGACACAACAACAATCATACCATAGGCTAGCTTCTATGCTTTAGCCTCTGTGATCTCGTGGTAGATCAACTCTTGTAATACTCATATCATCACGATCAATCAATCAGGAAGTAGGGTTTTACCTCCATCGAGAGGGCCCGAACCTGGGTAAACATCGTGCCCCCTGCCTCCTGTTTCCATTAGTCTTAGACACATAGTTCGGGACCCCCTACCGAAGATCCGCCGGTTTTGACACTGACAGTTAAAACTCAAGTAGAACAAGTACTTAAGGCACAAGATGATTTGCTCAGTGAGTTAAATAATAAGAACAATGATAATGGTGTTAGGGTTATGACTAGAGGTGGTAAAATGACCCAGGAACCTTTGTATCCTAAGGGCCATCCTTAGAGAGTTGAGCAAGATTCTCAGAGAACTAATACTGATGCACCTAGTCCTTCTAATAAAAAGAAAAAGGAAACTGATAGGACTTTGCATGCTTGTGAACCTGCTATAGACACACCTGAGAATCCAAATGATATTTCTATTTCTGATGCTAAGACACAATCTGGTGATGAACATGAACCTAGTGATAATGTTAATAATGATGTTCATGTTGATGCTCAACCTAGTAATGATAATGATGTAGAGATTAAACCTGTTGTTGATCTTAATAACCCACAATCATAGAATCAAATTATGATAAGAGAGACTTTGTTGCTAGGAAACATGGTAAAGAAAGAGAACCATGGTTCAGATACCCATGCCCTTTTGTCCTAAGCCATCCAAGAAAAATGATGATGAAGATTTTGAGCGCTTTGCTGAAATGATTAGACCTATCTTTTTGCGTATGTGTTTGATTGATATGCTGAAAATGCCTCCTTATGCTAAGTATATGAAAGAGATTGTTACTAATAAAAGAAAGATACCTGAAGCTGAAATTTCCACCATGCTTGCCAATTATACTTTTAAGGGTGGAATACCAAAGAAACATGGAGATCCAGGAGTACCAACACTATACCATGCTCCATTAAAAGAAACTATGTTCAAACTGCTTTATGTGATCTTGGAGCCAGTGTTAGTGTTATGCCTTTATCTATGTATCGTAGACTCGAATTGAATAAGTTGACACCTACTGAGATCTCTTTGCAAATGGCTGATAAATCAACTCCTATACGCATCGGTATTTGTGAGGATGTGCCTGTTGTGGTTGCAAACGTTACTATATTGATGAACTTTGTTATTCTTGATATTCCCGAGGACGACAGTAGGTCGATCATCCTTGGTAGACCTTTTTTGAATACTGCAGGGTCTGTTATTGATTGCAACAAAGGCAATGTCACTTTTCATGTTAATGGGAATGAGCATACAATACACTTCCCGAAGAAACAACCTCAAGTTCATAGTATCAATTCTATTGGAAAATTTTCAACTAATACTATTGGAGGTTTTGAATTTCCTCTTCCTACTGTCCAAAAGAAATATGCTATTCTTATTGTTGGGGACATGCATATCCTCGTTCAGGTAACCTAGTGCTATTCGAAAATTGTCCGTTTTCATGTCATTTGGAAGAAGTTTGTTAATAAGACTTGATCAACCTTGTTAATGGATTTCTTTTGATGAGCATGAGATGGATGAATTTAGAAGGCACAACTTTCTGTACATATCTTTCACTTTCTATTATTTAGATTAAATAAAGCAAAAATAGTATTTTTTTGTCTGTTTTCTGAATTATCCATGCAATAAAAAATGTCCCGGAAATAAAAGTTCTCCAAATGCCCTGAAAATTTAGTATGATTTTTTATAGAATATTTGAGAATTTCTGGTAGTGAACATGCACCAGGGGGATGCACCAATGGGCCACAAGGGTGGAGGGCGCACCCTACCCCCCTAGGCGCGCCCACTGCCTTGTGGGTCCCATGTGGGTCCCCTACACTTATTCCAGCACCCATCCACTTCATCTTCCTCCAGAAAAAATCATCCCATATCTCAAACCCATGTTCTTGCTCATTTTGCTGCTATTTTCGATCTCCTTGCTCAAAGCTCCACTCACAAAACTACTTTGGGGGATTGTTCTTCGGTATGTGACTCCTCCAATGGTCCAATTAGTTTTTGTTCTAGTGCTTTATTTATTGCAAATTTTTGTTGTTGTGGTGACCTTGTTCTTGAGCTTGCATGTCAAATTTATATGGTCCAAAGTAGTTTCGATGCATGATATAGCCTCTAGACACTTGTAGGAGTAGTTGCTATCAATCTTGTTGAGTTTGGTTCAATTTTATTTCGAGTCACTAAAAATTTCAGAATTTTTCAGAGGAAGAAAAATGTCTAGGAAAATGTACCAAGGTGGCTCTTCGAGGAAGCAAGCACCGAGGCTCGCGATACGTGAGCCGGACCTTGAACGACCAAGGGAAGCTCAAGTGCGGCCGTGTGAATGGCCGTCAGATGAATTTATGGTTTGTGCCTGCTTCAAGGATGAATTTGATGCGTATGTACGTGTCGGCGTCCTGGATATGGGGGTATCCAACCCTGCCTGCCTATGGCCCACCGCATGGCTTCATCAACGGCCTGGTATGGCCCAGCTTCAACATCAGCAACACAAGACCCTCGCGAGGGGCCAAGCCTCGCGAGGCGGGCAACGCCAAGACCCCTGAAGGAGTCGGCCTCCTCAGGCTGGCTCCTGAGGGGCGGAGAGTTCTATGCAGCTGCCTCACGAGGCTCAACTGACGTGAGCAATGACGACCAAGGCCAGACGGGCGCCAGGCGGGCGCAGAGCGCGGGTTTCCTCTTCGGTGCAAGGGAAGCAGGGCATAGGCGCGGAGTCCCGAGGGATCAACCAAAGGTTTCCATTCTGGTGCAACGAGACCAAGACCGCCAAGACGGCAAGACGGAGGTCATCAACGAGCCCACCACAGCGTCACGACCAGAGGCTTTTCGCACACAAAGACTACTTTTGTCAGGATAGACTGTACTACTTGTCCCCTGTAAAATCCGGCCGTTGTGGGATCCCTTCCCACTCATTTTTGGGAAGAGGACCTAGGCCACTATAAATAGGACTAGCCACCACCATAGGGAGGCGATGAGATCAGAACAAGTAGAGCACCACACCATCTCAAGAACACCTCACCTCCCGAGGCTTGTTCATCCACTGTACCAGTTCATCCATAGCCCTTCAAGGCAATCCACCACACCACTAGATAGGGTATTACACCACAACATTGGCTCGAAGCAGTATAAATCGATGTGTCTTTGTGTCTCTTTGAGCTCGATGCGCTAGGCTTAGGAGGATTGTGAGTAGGTAGGCTGGGCAGGTTGAGATCTCCGCATGCACCCCAGAGTTCGAACCTCTCAAGGGTTTGCGGATCCCTAAATCCAACATTTGGCATGCCAGGTAGGGGTGCGTCGGATCCTCTCTTCCGTCGTTCGATCCGCCACCGCTCCGACACCTCCATGGCCGACGCACGCCGGGCTCGCGCCGAGCGTCAGGCTGCAGTCGCCGCCCGCGTTGCTCAGACGGCTCCAGCGGGCGACGGTTGTGCCCGCTGTGCTCCTTCTCCGGTGGCCAACGCCGCCACGGGCTCTGCCATCCACGAGCAGCAAGCTTCATCGCTGCACCCGTCGGTGCGCCGTGACGGCCGAACCGCTACTCCGTCACTGACCCCAGCAGCTTCATCATCCCACGCACATTGCGGCCAGGTGGACGCGCGGGCCGCCCTACTCACGGCACGAGAGCTTCTTTGCTACCGCCCGGTGGTGATCTCTACGAGGAGTGGCTCGAGCAGATCGCCGAGCTCATCAGCGTCGCGCACAGGGGCTCCGCCGGGCCGGATCACTCGCTGCCTCAGCAACCACCTGCAGCGGGCGACATGGCGCACTGGGCTCCTCCACCACCTCCAGCCCGGGGCGCCATCATCGAGCCAGGGCGTGTGGCCCCACGGCGCGACCCGCATCGCCCGACGCCAGCTTGGGATGATGTGAGCTGCCAGGTGGTGTAGCGTCCCCAAGAAGAAGCGTGTGTGCTCCCAGTGCCCCAGCACCAGGCTCGCTTGCCGCCACAGGAGGTGGCGGTGCGCGTGCACCAGGATCATGTTCCACCCCCTCGATGACCTCCGGTGGCCACGGCAGGATGCCGCGCGTTCACTCCAGAGCTCCGCAACATCGTCTGGCCAAGCAAGTTCAAGCCTAACCTGCCTCCACGCTACGACGGCACCACCGACCCCGCCGAGTTCTTGCAGCTCTACGAGCTGAGCATCGAGGCGGCCAGGGGCGACGAGAAGATCATGGCAAACTGGTTCCCGATGGCCCTCAAGGATGGCGCATGTTCCTGGTTCCTGAACCTGGCCGAGGGGTCTGTTTCTTCCTGGGAGGAGATGCGTAGCTGCTTCATCGCCAACTTCCAGGGCACTCACGACCGTTCGCCGGCTGCGGCTGACCTGCGCCGCATCAAGCAGCAACCTGGAGAGACCATGCATAAGTATATCCAGTGCTTCAACAACATTCGCCTCAAGATTCCCAAGGTATCAGACGAGGCCATGATCTCCGCGTTCACCAATGGCGTCTGTGATGTCAAGATGAAGGAGGAGCTAGCCATCCACGAGGATCTCTGCACCACTCTGGAGATGTTCAACATGGCGAACAAGTGTGCAAGGGCTGAGGAAGGGCGCCTCTCCCTCTTCGAGCTCCCCGATGCTGATCCAAAAGACAAGAAGACCAAGACCAAGGACGTGAAGTGCAAGGGGCCAGCCGTACTTGCGGCCAAGCCAGAGACGAAGCGCGGCTGTGACCACCCCGAGTCATCCAAGGGCAAGCGGGCGTTCTATGCCTTCCACAATGTTTACAGCCACAACACCAGCGACTGCCAGGAGCTCAGGGCTCTCCGCGATGGGTGCCTCAGTCGATGCACCGAGCACAACGATCGAGGCTACGGTCGTAGAGGTGGCCGAGGTGGAGGACGCTGGGATGGACGCGACCGTCATCAGTAGTGGCGTGACCAGCCTCGTGAGGACCGCTGGCAGGGCGAGCCTCGCAAGGGCAACTGGAGGCAGCAGCCTCGAGAGGACCGCCCACAGGGCAACGCATCTTTGCCTCCTCTGCCTCCACTGCTAAGGAGGAATGAAGATCACCACCAGGACGAGGGGGCTGGGGGCTTCCAAGAGCCTTGTGACATTGCCTGCATTTTGGCGGCTCATAGGCCCTGGCTTCCCACCACGTCTTCAAGCAGTTTGCTCACGAGGTGAATGCAGTGCTCCCCAAGCCTGAAGCAACTCGCCCTCTCAAGTGGTCCAAGTGCGCCATCACCTTCGACTCCTAGGACCGGCTCAAGTGTGCGGCTACCACTGGCGCACTCCCCATGCTCTGCTCTCCCGTCATCAGCAACTTGGTCGTCACCAAGACTCTCATCGATGGCGGAGCAGGGCTCAACGTTCTCTCTATTCAGACGTTCGACAGGCTCCAGGTGCCATACTACCAGCTTCACCCCACCAAGCCATTCTCAGGAGTGCTCGCCTCCCTGTCACCTTCGGCGAGCGCAACAACTATCGCACCGAGCTCATCGACTTCGACGTCGCCGACATCCGCCTACCCTACAACGCCATCCTAGGATACCCAACACTAGACAAGTTCATGGCGGCCACGCACCACGGCTGCAATGTCCTCAAGATGCCAGGAAGCAGCGGCGTCATCACGATCGCCTGTCAAGAGAAGGATACAGTGTGCTCCCTCGAGCGTGCCTTCCAGGCTGTAGCAGTTGAGAACCCCAAAGACAAGGACGGTGCCCTCCCTCCTGAGGTCGCCCCCAAGACGAAGAAGCTGCAGCTGGGACAGGGGTCTTGTGAGGAAGCATCACTCAAGGATGCAACGCTGAGCCTTGAGTCTCCGGACGCGACACCTTCACCCATCGCATAGGAAGGCATGCCCGGCGCTCCTCTCAGGCTGGGCTCGGGGGCTCTCCTTTGGAGGGCCTCAGATCTAGCCAATGTTGCGAGAGGGGCGCTCGGGCACCATGTGGAGGCGCTCTTCAGAGTACACTTCCCAGGAGAAGGCAGCAGGCGTGAGGCACCAGGCGTTCAGGAGTTCATCAGCAAGGCAATTGAGGAGATTCAGGAAGGAAGGGTTCTGCAAGGTGATCGTCGCCTGCCGCGTGGCGGAGCTCACTGCCCTTCCGAGGGTAAGGAGTTTCGCGTATGCATCGACATCCCCGGGCTCAATAGGGCCGCGTCTCGGTAGCTCATGTGGCCGTCTCGTGTCGGCTGGTGCAAGGGACCGCCTCACAGCTATGTCCGCATGCCTTTCGGCCTGGCGGCTGCGGCTCAGGCGTTCCAGCGCTGCATGAGGGACGCTCAGACGGCTTGTGAGGCTAGGCACCAGGCGATCCTGGCGGAGATGGAGGAGCACCTTCAAGAGCCTTCCGGTCCCTCCGACTCTCCCGAGGCTCGGCACCGGCGCGGCTCATGAGGAACGGCTCCAGTGGCGCACGTTTTTTGGCTACTTCAACACCTCTTCAACAATGCTACCGGGTGACATCTCTCTAGTTCGTTTAGTTTGGGGGGCGCCCCTCGAGCTGCATCATCCCCAGGCCGTGTGGGTCCGTCCCTACGACATGTATCCCTTCCGCATTTATCAGAGCTAGTTACAATCCTTTGCAAGCTACTTTTGAATTATTGACTGCCTGACCGACCCTTCATCGCTAAGAATGTCTCGTGCCCTTGCAAGCCCTCCCACGACCGCCTCATGATTAAGGACTGGCATGGCGTTGTGCTCGGGTCCATCCCTGCAACGTTGCTAAACCCAAGTAGCTAAGCTCAGGCTCACGGGCTAGTTCCCGTGTACGTCACCTCCCATGGCTCTTGGTGCCCTGTTCTTGCATGAGCTAATCGTGGGTGGATGAGTGAGGGTGCGCGACCTGGTGACCCCGTGGCCACAGGAACCACGTGTCGGTTGTTTTTCTTCAGGATCTTTGCATGAGAAGACTGGGCACGATGTCTGTGCTCGGGTCCATCCCTGCAGCGTCGATAAATCCAACGGCTGAGCTCTGTCTGGCGGGTCGGTCCCGTTCACGTCACCTCCTGGGGTTGTTGGTGTCTGGCCTTCTCATGCACTAACCTCAGGAAACTCATTCGGCGCAGGCTGCCTAACCATCTCGCAGCAATTCAAGCATCTCCAATCAAGACTAGGCGCAACCCGCCTTGAGGTAGGGCCTCGTGAGTCCCGCGCTGGCTCATGGGTGCCCATATACACTTCCTCCAGCCCTGCCATGCAAGCCACGTCTTAGGGCGGGGCTGTACATGCCCCGGGGGCTCTCCTCAGAGGGAGCCTGCTCCCACGCACCAGTGGAAGCACCATGCTCTGCGTTGGCCGTTGACACTGCCGAGGAGCGGCTATGACTGTGCAAGAGCGGAAGCGCTATGCTCCGCGCTGGTGATAAACAACTAGGGGTGGCCTCACGGCCGCATTAACCTCAAGGAGCCTCCGGGTTCAGTGACTAGCCTCACCGTGCTTCTCTCCCTCGGGAAGGTAGCGCGAGGGGGCTGGGCACGGGGGCTACACTCAGGTCATGCCTGGCATACCCCACCTCGCCAGGCCTCACGGGCCTGGTCTTCGCACACCCCTCCCAAGCAAGAGCTCGGCAAGGAAAAGGTAGGATGGTCTGTTCGTACGTCAAGGGGGACTCCAGAGCATCGCGTCTCAGGAGCCTAACTGGTCACGTAGCCCCTCACCTCTTGGGCTCGTCCTGGCGATCCAGATGACTCAACGACGGTTGAGGCATGCGTGGGGCCGGGCCCTGCCAACGCAAAACGCCAAGACCTAGCTTTCAACCTTCTTCTTCAAGTCGTTTGCACGTCAAGGGGGACTCGTGAGCATCGCGTATCAGGAGCCTAACTGGTCACGTAGCCCCTTGATACGTCCCCAACATATCTATATTTTTTGATTGCTCCATGCTACTTTATCTACTGTTTTAGGCAATATTGGGCTTTATTATCCACTTTTATATTATTTTTGGGACTAACCTATTAACCCGAGGCCCAGCCCAGATTTGCTGTTTTATGCCTATTTCAGTGTTTCGAGGAAAAGGAATATCAGACGGAGTCAAAACGGAATGAAATCAACTGGAGAAGTTATTTTTGGAAGGAAAGCCACCCGATGGACTTGGAGTGCACGTCAGGAGATACGGGAGGTGCTCACGAGGGTGGGGGGCGCGCCCTCCCCCTGGGCGCGCCCCCCTGCCTCGTGGGACCCCCGTAGCTCCACCGACGTACTTCCTGCTCCCATATGTACCTACGTACCGAAAAACTTCCAGAACAAAAGATAGATCAGGAGTTCCGCCACTGCAAGCCTCTGTAGCCACCAAAAACCAATCGGGACCCTATTCCGGCACCCTGCCGGAGGGGGATCCCATCACCGGAGGCCATCTTCATCATCTCGGCGCTATCCATGACGAGGAGGGAGTAGTTCACCCTCGGGGCTGAGGGTATGTACCAGTAGCTATGTGTTTGATCTCTCTCTCTCTCGTGTTCCTCTATGGCACGATCTTGATGTATCCCGAGCTTTGCTATTGTAGTCGGATCTTATGATGTTTCTCCCCCTCTACTCTCTTGTGATGAATTGAGTTTCCCCTTTGAAGTTATCTTATCGGATTGAGTCTTTATGAGAACACCAGATGTATGTCTTGCCGTGATTATCTGTGGTGACAATGGGATATCATGTGCCACTTGATGTATGTTTTGGTGACCAACTTGCGGGTTCCACCCATGAACCTATGCATAGGGGTTGGCACACGTTCTTGACTCTCCGGTAGTATCTTTGGGGCACTCTTTGAAGTACTTTTATGTTGGTTGGATGAATCTGAGATTGTGTGATGCATATCGTATAATCATGCCCACGGATACTTGAGGTGACAATGGAGTATCTAGGTGACATTAGGGTTTTGGTTGATTTGTGTCTTAAGGTGTTATTCTAGTACGAACTCTTTTATAGATCGATCCGAAAGAATAACTTTGAGGTGGTTTCGTACCCTACCATCATATCTATGTTTGTTCTCCGCTATTAGTGGCTTTGGAGTGACTCTTTGTTGCATATTGAGGGCTTGTCATATGTTCTATCTATGTTATTATTGTTGAGAGAACTTGCACTAGTGAAAGTATGAACCCTAGGCCTTGTTTCCTATCATTGCAATACCATTTACGCTCACTTTTACCACTTGTTATCTTGCTGTTTTTATAATTTCAGATTACAAATACCTTTATCTACTATCTATTTTTTGCACTTGTATCTTCATCTCTTCACCGAACTAGTGCACCTACACAATTTACCATTGTATTGGGTGTGTTGGGGACACAAGAGACTCTTTGTTATTTGGTTGCAGGGTTGTTTGAGAGAGACCATCTTCATCCTATGCCTCCTACGGATTGATAAACCTTAGGTCATCCACTTGAGGGAAATTTGCTACTGTCCTACAAACCTGTGCACTTGCAGGCCCAACGACGTCTACAAGAAGAAGGTTGGGTAGTAGACATCAAGCTCTTTTCTGGCGCCGTTGCCGGGGAGGCTAGGTAAAGGGTACTCACACTCCGTCACTAAGCTCTTTTCTGGCGAGGTGAGTGCTTGAAGGTATATCTTTAGATCTTGCAATTGAATCTTTTTGTTTCTTGTTTTAGCAGTAGTTTAGTTTCTAAAAGAAAACTACAAAAAAATGGAATTAAGTTTGTCACATACGCTTCACCTTTTAAATATCTTTCGTGAGTATGATGGAAAGGAAAATTGTGCTCAAGTACTAGAAGAAGAATTACATAGAATTCTTGGCATAAAATATGTGAATGATGAGCATGATTGCAATGTTGTTAGTATGAATTCCCTGAATATCCATGATGCTAATGATATGCACAGCCACAAGCTTGGGGAAGCTATGTTTGATGGAGATGATATTTTTTGTCCCCCAAGCTTTGATGAGCAAATTTACTATGATGAAAGCATGCCTCCTATCTATGATGACTATTGTGATGACACATATGCTTTAAAGAATAATGATAACCATGAAACGTGTCATCTTGATCTTAATTTTCAATCACATGATATTTATTTTGTTGAGTTTGCTCCCACTACTATTCAAGAGAAGAATTTTGCTCATGTAGAGAGTAGTAAATTTTATATGCTTGTAGATCATGAAAAGAATGTTTTAGGTGCTGGTTATATTGTTGAATTCATTCATGATGCTACTGAAAATTATTATGAGGGAGGAACATATGCTTGTAGGAATTGCAATAATGTCAAGTTTCCTCTCTATGTGCTTAAAATCTTGAAGCTATGCTTGTGTTACCTTCCTATGCTAGTTGATTATTGTTCCCATAAGTTGTTTGCTCACAAAATCCCTATGCATAGGAAGTGGGTTAGGATTAAATGTGCTAGTCATATTCTTCATGATGCTCTCTTTATGTTTCAACTCTGATCTTTTATGTGAGCATCATTGCCATCATCATGCCTAGCTAGAAAGGCATTAAAGAAAAGCGCTTGTTGGGAGACAACCCAATATTTATCCTTACTGTTTTTGCGTGTCCACATGATTATGATACTGTAGTAATCATGTTTTATAGCTTTTGTTTCAATAAAAGTGCCAAGTAGAACCTTTGGGAAGACTTGGGTGAAGTTTATGTGATCTTGTTGTGAAAAACAGAAACTTTAGCGCTCACCAGATTAGCTGCCATTTTACTGGAGAGTGATTTTAGGTTGATTCTTTTTGCAGATGATTAATAGACAAATTACTCAAGTCCAGCAATTTATTTCATAATTTTTGGAGTTCCAGAAGTATACGTTTTATACAGATTACTACAGACTGTTTTGTTTTTGACAGATTCTGTTTTCTATGTGCTGTTTGCTTATTTTGATGCATCTATGGCTAGTATTAAGTGGTATGAACCATAGAGAAGTTAGAATAAAGTAGATATTACACCAATATGAATTTAGAATGAGTTCATTACAGTACCTAAGTGGTGGTTTTATTTTCTTATACTAACGGAGCTTTTACGAGTTTTGTTTTGACTTTTGTGTGGTTGAAGTTTTCAAGTTTTGGGTAAAGATTCGATGGACTATGGAATAAGGAGTGGCAAGAGCCTAATCTTGGGGATTCCCAAGTCACCCCAAGGTAATATTCAAGGACAACCAAGCAACTAAGCTTGGGGATGCCCTGGAAGGCATCCCCTCTTTCGTCTTCGTTCATCGGTAACTTTACTTGGAGCTATATTTTTATTCGCCACATGATATGTGTTTTGCTTGGAGCGTCATTTTATTTTGTTAGTTTTTTCTTGCTGTTAGTTGGAATAATGTTTTGCTTCTTTAGGTTCAATAAAAAAGTCAAGGATAGCCTTTGCCATGCTTATTTTGCTAGTTTGCATGTTGCTGTTTGAAAACAGAAAGTTTACCGCTGTTGCAAAAATTCCCTAGAAAAGTCAGAGCATGGTATAACATTGAATCTTTTTGCATATCGAGCTCTGATAAATTTAATACAGTGGGAAGTTTAGTTCATAATTTTTGGAGTCAGGTAAGTATTGATACTCTTGCATTCTTTACAGATTGTACTGTTTTGACAGATTGCTGTTATGGTTGCATTGTTTGCATATGTTTGCTTCTTTAATGATTCTATTTGAGTATAGGAGTATTAAATATACAGAGGCATTTAGTATTCAATGTGGAATAATAATTTTAGTGATTTGTTACAGTAGAAAATGATAAGGTTTTGCATTGGTTTATACTAACCTATCTCACGAGTTCTTGTTGAGTTTGTTGTGAATGAAGCTTTTGATAAAAAGAGAAACCATGATATGGGAGGAATTAAGGAGACACAAAAGTTCAAGCTTGGGGATGCCCAAGGCACCCCAAGATAATATTTCAAGAAGTCTCAAGCATCTATGCTTGGGGATGCCCCGGTAGGCATCCCACCTTTCTTCTTCAACAACTATCGGTTAGTATCGGTTGAGCCTAAGTTTTTGCTTCTTCACATGAGTTGTGCTATCCTTGCCATGTAGTTTTCTTTAGCTTTGCTTGCTGTTTGAATAAAGTATCAAGATCTGAAATTATTAAATGGGAGAGTCTTCACATAGTTGCATAATTATTCGGCTACTCATTGATCTTCACTTAATATCTTTCGAAGTAGTTTGTCGTTTGCTCTAGTGCTTCACTTAAATCTTTTAGAGCATGGTGGTGGATTTGTTTTAAAGAAACTATTTATCTCTCATGCTTCACTCATATTATTTTGAGAGTCATTAATAGCATGGTAATTTGTTTAATGTTAATATACTTGGTATTCAAGATTTGTGAAACTTTCTTTTGAGTGCGTTGAATACTAAGATAAGTTTGATGCTTGATAATTGTTTTGAGATATGGAGGTGATAATATCAAAGACGTGCTAGTTGAGTAATTATGAATTTGAGAAATGCTTATGTTGAAGTTTGCAAGTCCCGTAGCATGCACGGATGGTTAAAGTTGTGTAACAAATTTGAAACATGAAGTGTACTTGGCTTGTGCATCCTTATGAGTGGCGGTCGGGGACGAGCGATGGTCTTTTCCTACCAATCTATCCCCCTAGGAGCATGCGCATAGTACTTGGTTTTTGATGACTTCTAAATTTTTGCAATAAGTATATGAGTTCTTTTGACTAATGTTGAGTCCATGGATTATACGCACTCTCACCTTTCCGCCTTTGCTAGCCTCTTCAGTATCGTGCATTGCCCTTTCTCACATTCAGAGTTGGCACAAACTTCGCCGGTGCTTCCAAACTCCGTGATACGATACGCTCTAACACACATAAACCTCCCTATATATTCCTCAAAACAGCCACCATACCTACCTATTATGGCATTTCCATATCCATTCCGAGATATATTGCCATGCAACTTTCCACTGTTCCATTCATCATTATTATGACATACATTACTTTTGTCATATTGCCATTGCATGATCATGTAGTTGACATCGTATTTGTGGCAAAGCCACCATGCATTATTTTTCATACATGTCACTCTTGATTCATTGCACCATCACGGTACACCGTCGGAGGCATTCATATAGAGTCATACCTTGTTCTAGTTTCGAGTTGTAATCCTCATGTTGTAATCAATAGAAGTGTGATGATCAACATTATTAGAGCATTGCCCAAATAAAAAAAAGCCCAAAAAGAAAAAAAGAAAGGCCCAAAAAAAAGAAAATAAAAAGGGCAATGCTACTATCTCTTTTTCCACACTTGTTCTTCAAAGTAGCACCTTGTTCTTCATATAGTGAGTCTCATATATTGTGCTTCAAAGTAGCACTTGGTTCTTCATGTAGTGAGTCTCATATTTTGTGCTTCAAAGTAGCACCTCGTTCTTCATGTAGTGAGTCTAATATTTTGTGCTTCAAAGTAGCACCATGTTTTTCATACAGTGAGTCTCATAAGTTGTCTTTTTCATACTAGTGGGAATTTTTCATTATAGAAGTTGGCTTGTATATTCCTACGATGGGCTTCCTCAAATGCCTTAGGTCTTCATGAGCAAGCAAGTTGGATGCACACCCACTAGTTTTCTTTTGTTGAGCATTCATAGCTCTAGTGCATCCGTTGCATGGCAATCCCTACTCCTCATGTTGACATCAATTGATGGGCATCTCCATAGCCCATTGATTAGCCTCCTCAACGTGAGACTTTCTCCTTTTTTGTCTTCTCCACACAATCCCCATCATCATATTCTATTCCACCCATAGTGCTATATCCATGGCTCACGCTCATGTATTGCGTGAAATTTGAAAAAGTTTGAGATTATTTAAGTATGAAACAATTGCTTGGCTTGTCATCGGGGGTATAGAAGTTGGGAACATCTTTGTGTGACGAAAATGAAGCATAGCCTAACTATATGATTTTGTAGGGATGAACTTTCTTTTGCTATGTTATTTTGAGAAGACATGATTGCTTTGATTAGTATGCTTGAAGTATTATTATTTTTTGTGTCAATATGAACTTTTGTCTTGAATCTTTCGGATCTGAATATTCATACCACGATTAAGAAGATTTACATTGAAATTATGCCAAAGTATCACTCCGCATCAAAAATTCTTTTTTATCATTTACCTACTCGAGGACGAGCAGGAATTAAGCTTGGGGATGCTTGATACGTCTCCAACGTATCTATAATTTTTGATTCCTCCATGCTACTTTATCTACTGTTTTAGGTAATATTGGGCTTTATTATCCACTTTTATATTATTTTTGGGACTAACCTGTTAACCGGAGGCCCAGCCCAGATTTGCTGCTTTATGCCTATTTCAGTGTTTCGAGGAAAAGGAATATCAGACGGAGTCAAAACAAAACGAAATCAACTAGAGAAGTTATTTTTGGAAGGAAAGCCACCCGATGGACTTGGAGTGCACGTCAGGAGATACGGGAGGTGCTCATGAGGGTGGGGGGCGCGCCCTCCCCCCTGGGCGCGCCCCCTACCACGTGGGACCCCCGTAGCTCCACCGACGTACTTCCTGCTCCCATATATACCTACGTACCCAAAAACTTCCAGAACAGAAGATAGATCGGGAGTTCCGCCGCCGCAAGCCTCTGTAGCCACCAAAAACCAATTGGGACCCTATTCCGGCACCCTGCCGGAGGGGGATCCCATCACCGGAGGCCATCTTCATCATCCCGGCGCTATCCATGACGAGGAGGGAGTAGTTCACCCTCGGGGCTGAGGGTATGTACCAGTAGCTATGTGTTTGATCTCTCTCTCTCGTGTTCTTTCTCGTGTTCCTCTATGGCACGATCTTGATGTATCCCGAGCTTTGCTATTGTAGTTGGATATTATGATGTTTCTCCCCCTCTACTCTCTTGTGATGAATTGAGTTTCCCCTTTGAAGTTATCTTATCGGATTGAGTCTTTATGAGAACACTAGATGTATGTCTTGCCGTGATTATCTGTGGTGACAATGGGATATCATGTGCCACTTGATGTATGTTTTGGTGACCAACTTGCGGGTTCCACCCATGAACCTATGCATAGGGTTGGCACACGTTCTTGACTCTCCGGTAGTATCTTTGGGGCACTCTTTGAAGTACTTTTATGTTGGTTGGATGAATCTGAGATTGTGTGATGCATATTGTATAATCATGCCCACGGATACTTGAGGTGACAATGGAGTATCTAGGTGACATTAGGGTTTTGGTTGATTTGTGTCTTAAGGTGTTATTCTAATACGAACTCTTTTATAGATCGATATGAAAGAATAACTTTGAGGTGGTTTCGTACCCTACCATAATCTCTACATTTGTTCTCCGCTATTAGTGGCTTTGGAGTGACTCTTTGTTGCATATTGAGGGCTTGTCATATGTTCTATCTATGTTATTATTGTTGAGAGAACTTGCACTAGTGAAAGTATGAACCCTAGGCCTTGTTTCCTATCATTGCAATACCATTTACGCTCACTTTTACCACTTGTTATCTTGCTGTTTTTATAATTTCAGATTACAAATACCTTTATCTACTATCTATTTTGCACTTGTATCTTCATCTCTTCGCCGAACTAGTGCACCTATACAACTTACCATTGTATTGGGTGTGTTGGGGACACAAGAGACTCTTTGTTATTTGGTTGCAGGGTTGTTTGAGAGAGACCATCTTCATCCTACGCCTCCTACGGATTGATAAACCTTAGGTCATCCACTTGAGGGAAATTTGCCACTGTCCTACAAACCTGTGCACTTGCAGGACCAACATCGTCTACAAGAAGAAGGTTGTGTAATAGACATCAAGCTCTTTTCTGGCGCCGTTGCCGGGGAGGCTAGGTAAAGGGTACTCACACTCCATCACTAAGCTCTTTTCTGGCGAGGTGAGTGCTTGAAGGTATATCTTTAGATCTTGCAATTGAATCTTTTTGTTTCTTGTTTTAGCACTAGTTTAGTTTATAAAAGAAAACTACAAAAAAATGGAATTAAGTTTGTCACATACGCTTCACCTTTTTAATATCTTTCGTGAGTATGATGGAAAGGAAAATTGTGCTCAAGTACTAGAAGAAGAATTACATAGAATTCTTGGCATAAAATATGTGAATGATGAGCATGATTGCAATGTTGTTAGTATGAATTCCCTAAATATCCATGATGCTAATGATATGCACAGCCACAAGCTTGGGGAAGCTATGTTTGATGGAGATGATATTTTTTGTCCCCCAAGCTTTGATGAGCAAATTTACTATGATGAAAGCATGCCTCCTATCTATGATGACTATTGTGATGACACGTATGCTTTAAAGAATAATGATAACCATGAAACATGTCATCTTGATCTTAATTTTCAATCACATGATATTTATTTTGTTGAGTTTGCTCCCACTACTATTCATGAGAAGAATTTTGCTCATTTAGAGAGTAGTAAATTTTATATGCTTGTAGATCATGAAAAGAATGTTTTAGGTGCTGGTTATATTGTTGAATTCATTCATGATGCTACTGAAAATTATTACGAGGGAGGAACATATGCTTGTAGGAATTGCAATAATGTCAAGTTTCCTCTCTATGTGCTTAAAATCTTGAAGCTATGCTTGTGTTACCTTCCTATGCTAGTTGATTATTGTTCCCATAAGTTGTTTGCTCACAAAATCCCTATGCATAGGAAGTGGGTTAGGCTTAAATGTGCTAGTCATATTCTTCATGATGCTCTCTTTATGTTTCAACTCTTATCTTTTATGTGAGCATCATGATGACATATTGTTCCAACCAAATAGTTTTAAACGCCTCCCCGAGGCATGTTGCATGATACAGGACAGACAAGGAGAAGCAGAATCGCCGGGCCACCTCCTCAGACTTGGGCGTCACCACCGCCCGCTAACAGAGCCTCATCGCCAGGCGCGTCGCCCGTTCCACCGGCTTCAGTCAGGGGACCAATGACCAGGAGCTTACTCAGCATGGCATCCACAAAGCTCTTCACGACGGCAGCGGCAGCAAGGAAGGACGAGAGGTCGAAGCTGGCATCTTGGAGATAAAGATGGCTGAAGACGCATGTCAGAGCCGAAGAAGAAATTGAGCGCGCCTCGCTTTCCACCAAGGAAGCAAACCCATCGATAGCATCTTCAAGCACCACCAAGACTTCAGGAAGCAGAGCAGCAGGGCTCTCCCTCGGGGTCGTCACCACTGCCTTCTTTGAGGAATAATCTCCAAAGAGTGCCTTCTGGGCCTTGTGGAAACGTGCCTCGAGGGAGGTAAGAGTGCTGCGCTCCATGGCGACCACCTTCTTGGCCTCGGCAAGGGCCGCTTGGGCTGCCTCCGCCTCCTCCTTCAGCTACATCAGGCGGTCACGCTCTCCAGCCTGCTCTAACGTCATCTTCTTCCCCTCAGCATCTTGGTTGGCGACGGCAGCTTCCTGGGCCTTCAACTTCTCCTCACGCTCCTGGAGCTGGCTGGCCTAGGCGGCCTGCCTGTCCTGGAGAGCCTTCAGATCAGCCTCCGCCACGCAGCACTGGTCCTCAGCTTCTGCGGCCTCCTTCTGCGCTAGGTCGCGCTCGGTGGCGGTCACCCAAAGCACCTTCTGGGCTTCGTCCACAGAGCCCCAGGCCGCACGAACAGACACATCAGCCTTGAGCCAACCAGAGATCAGCCCCAGGCGTCCCTGCGCCGAACGATGATCCGGGCCCTGAAGTTCACCCTGGAGGAGGTCTAGCACCGCCCTTGCCTCTTCTAGGGTCCCGGAAGGGGCAGGAGCGCCATGACTCGGCCACGCGCTGGGCAAGGGAGGAGACGCCCTCGGCGCCAAGGCAGAAGAGACCTCAGCCTCGAGAAGGACCGGGGGTCCAGAGGCTGGACGACCTCAGCAGCCGCGGCAAGGCTAGGCACTGGTGGGGTCAGGCCTGCCGGAGGCACCGGCACCTCCTGAGGACGGGCCACCACGTCCTCGGGAGATGGCGTCACCTCTCACTACAAAAAAATACACTTCCGTGATGATACGTGTTTGTCACAATAGGTCGCGTTTTTTGTCATGCATGTACATCCATGACAATTTTATGATAGAATCAAGATAGTCATACCTGTTGAGGGAATCCCGGACTAGGGGGTGTCCGGATGACCGGACTATAACCTTTGACCGGACTCCTGGACTATGAAGATACAAGATTGAAGACTTCGTCCCGTGTCCAGATGGGACATTCCTTGGCGTGGAAGGCAAGCTTGGCGATACGGATATGTAGATCTCCTCCCATTATAACCGACTCTGTGTAACCCTAGCCCTCTCCGGTGTCTATATAAACCGGAGGGTTTTAGTCCGTAGGACGAATAACAATCATACCATAGGCTAGCTTCTGCGGTTTAGCCTCTCTGATCTCATGGTAGATCTACTCTTGTACTACCCATATCATCAATATTAATCAAGCAGGAGTAGGGTTTTACCTCCGTCGAGAGGGCCCAAACCTGGGTAAAAACATCGTGTCCCTTGTCTCCTGTTACCATCCGCCTAGACGCACAGTTCGGGACCCCCTACCCGAGATCCGCCGGTTTTGACACCAACATTGGTGCTTTCATTGAGAGTTCCGCTGTGCCGTCGCCATCAGGAAGGATGCCTCATCCCGTCTTTAAAGACAACACTGTTGCTAAAGGAGCTTTGGCTATCGGCCAAACTCTCCGGCTAGGCGGTTTTCTTATGACCGCCTGTTCGGCCACCACGCCGACGATGACTTCTCGGGTCATCAAAAGCAATCTCCACGTCTACTCGGAACTCACCGAGCAGCTAGATCCGATAGAGCTGTCTTCCTTAAACGAGCTCTTGGATCGCATCGCCACCCTGGGAGTCGCTACAGACTACGATCAAATTTGGCTTAAACCTTATCTGAGAGAGATTTACTCTCCCCAGGTCACCCACCACGTTGCAGTGGTGGAGGAACAATGCAGCAAGCCTTCATCTATCTTAAGGACTAATTGTGTCCGAATTCCCGATCCCTCCAAGCCGGATACCCGTGGAGGGGAGGACGTCGCTCAAGCCCTGAACCTAAAGTCAGGCAGCGGGCTAGATTCATTGGATGATATCCAAGAACACGAGCTTCCGAGTCCGGAAACTCCTAGGCCCCTGAGTCTCAAGTTGAGCGAGGTTCCGGATTTAATTCCACCCGCCCACCCAAATATAAGGGATTTATCCCAAATTCGGCAAGAGCCCGTAGAAACAGTACACCATTACTGGGCCAGATTCCTCCTGGTTATGAACAGGATAGGAGACTGCCATGAGGAGGATGCAATTTCATTCTTCTGCAATAATTGCACGGACAAGGGAATCCTCAATGCCATAAGTCGCCGTGAAATTACATGCTTCGCCGACTTGGCATCCATAGTACGAAAGTACTGTGCGATGAAAAGTGCATGGAAAACCGAAATAAAATTTTGGGACAATCCGGCCCTGAATACAACCCCAGTCCGAAATAAAACGGTGCATTATCGACAGGCACCTGGGTCAAACACCAAAAGGCAAAAACCCTCTATAGGGCATGGAACTGTACTGGAGGGATGGCTCAATGGACCCTGTAAAATTCATAGTACAGAGGGCGCCACACCAACTCATAGCCTTAGAGCATGTTGGATACTCCGGCACGTGGCCAGAAGTGGCGAGGAGCTTCTAACTCTAGAATTCACAGAGCACCACCCCAGGGATACCAGTACGGTATTAACAGTCTTCGAGACTTTCGCATCAAATAATATGCGGAAACTAACAATCCGCAGCCTTGCCGAAGTCTACCAAGTAGCAACAACAAACCCATGGAGTGACACGACTATTACCTTTAATGCCAGTGATGAACCTAAATTCCGAACAGCCCGAGCACCAGCCGCATTGGTCCTCAGTACAATAGTGGACGGCTTTCGACTTACCAGGGTACTCATGGACTGTGGCAGCGGATTGAACCTCATTTATGAGCAAACCCTTCGAAAAATGGAAATAGACTAGAGCCGCATTGAGCGAAGCAACACAGCCTTTAGAGGAATAATCCCCAGTCGGGAAGCGTGTTGTACAGGAAAAATCACACTGTTTGTGGTGTTCGGCACGCCGGATAATTACAGATCCGAGAAGGTCACGTTTCAAGTGGCCCCATTCAGCAGCGGATACCACGCTCTATTAGGGCGACATGCATTCACAATTTTTCAAGCAATACCCCATTACGGGTACATGAAGCTCAAAATGCCCGGACCCAACGGAATCATCACTCTTGCTAGTGACCCGGACACAACACTCCGTGCCGAAAACAAGATAGTCGCACTGGCCCTTGAGGCACTTTCCGAAGCCCTAGCGACCAAAGAACTGACTGTGCTGCGCTCCACGGTGAACAGGGACGACGTGATACTCCATAAAAGATCCAAGTCCACCTCCTTTAAACCGGCGGACGAAATAGTCAAATTCCAAGTCCACCCAACGGACCCGACAAAAACGGCCTCCATCGGGGCGCAATTAAACCCTGATGTAGACGATGCACTATGAGAATTCCTACGCGAAAATTGGGACATTTTTGCCTGGCACCCTTCAGACATGCCATGAATCCCACGCAGGCTGGCAGAGCACAGCCTAAACATCCAAAAAGGATTCAAGCATGTCAAGCAGGCTCTTCGGCGTTTCTCCGAACCCATGAGACAAGCCATGGGAGAGGAGCTAGCCAAACTACTGGAGGCCGGATTCATCAGAGACATAAAACATCCGGACTGGCTAGCGAACCTGGTGATGGTACCAAAGAAGGACAAATCCTGGTGCCTATGCGTCGATTTCAAGGACCTCAACAAGGCTTGCCCAAAGGATCCCTTCTCCCTCCCCCGCATCGATCAAATCATCGATGCCACCGCAGGACACAATTCATTGTGTTTCCTCGACGCATACTCCGGCTACCATCAAATTAAGATGGCAGAGCCAGACCAAGCCGCAACGGCATTCATCACCCCATACGGCCCATTCTGCTTCAACACAATGCCCATCGGGCTCAAAAATGCCGGCGCAACATATCAGCGCATGATTCCGACATGTTTGGCAAACCAGATCGGCAAAACAGTGGAGGCATACGTAGATGACGTGGTCATCAAAACCAAGCATGTCGAAACTCTAGTAGACGACTTGAGGCTCACATTCGATAACCTCCGGACATATGACATCAAGCTTAATCCGGAAAAATGCGTTTTCGGCGTACCAGATAGAAAGCTCTTGCGTTTCATTGTATCCAGTAGAGGAATTGAAGCAAACCCAGCCAATATCCGAGCTCTGTCACAATTGGACATTCCAAAGGACCTCAAACAGATACAAAAATTGACTGGGTGCATGGCGGCTCTAAGCCGCTTTATCTCCCGCTTGGGAGAAAAGGCATTACCCCTTTATCGCCTCCTCCGGCGCACCAAACACTTCGAGTGGACGGATGCCGCCACGGCCGGACTCGAAGAAATAAAAGCCATATTGGTAACAAACCCGGTCCTGGCCGCGCCCAACATCGGCGAACCAATGCTATTATACATTGCGGCAACTCATCAAGTTGTAAGCGCAGTGCTCGTTGTTGAACGAGAAACGGACGGACACAAATTTCCCCTTCAAAAACCAGTTTACTATGTGTCCACCATCCTCACTCCATGCAAGTCACGGTACCCGCATTATCAAAAGATAGCGTACGCAGTGTTTATGGCATCCCGGAAGCTGCGACACTACTTTCAAGAGTGTCCAATAACAGTAGCCTCCGAAGTACCTCTTAACGACATCATAAACAACCGCGACGCGACGGGCCGGATTGACAAATGGGCCATTGAGCTCCTCCCGTTCGACATAACCTACAAGCCACGGCGAGCTATCAAGTCGCAAGTTTTGGCCGACTTTGTCGCCGAATGGACTGAAGCTGAACTCCCTAAAGAGTACGGCACATATTCCAATTGGGTCATGCACTTCGACGGCTCCAAAATGTTAGCTGGTCTGGGGCCTGGCGTTGTTTTGACGTCCCCAACAGGAGATACAGTTCAATACGTACTCCAGATAATGTATACAGACTCCAATAACATAGCCGAATACGAGGCCCTTCTACACGGCCTCCGGATGGCAGTCTCCATGGGCATTCAATGCCTAGAGGTGCATGGGGATTCGAACCTCGCGATATCCCAAATAAATGGAGACTTTGATGCCAAGGATCCGAAAATGACACCCTATCGCAATGATGTCCTAAAAATGTCAACTCGATTCGAAGGGCTCGAATTTCACCATATAGCCCGGGAAAACAATCAGGCAGCAGACGTCTTGGCACACATCAGCGCAAAGCGCGATGCAGTCCCCCCCCAACATTTTCTTGGAAAGGCTATTCAAGCCATCCGTATCATGGGAAGGGGAATCCGGAAATAACAGTCCGGATCCAACCGCACTCCTTGACACCGAACATTCTGACACAGCGGGAGGCTTGGCCAACGAAGTAACATCCTCATCCCACAAAATAATGGCAGTCATTGCCCTATGGACAAAACCATTCCTAGCCTACCTGACTAGGCAGGAACTTCTAGAGGACCAAAACGAGGCACGCTGCATAGTGCGGCGATCTAAAGCCTATAAAGTCCATGAGGGAGAGCTTTATATGAAAAGCACCACTGGAGTCCTTCAAAGGTGTATCTCCGAAGAGGAAGGGCGCAATCTCCTGGCTGAAATTCATGCCAGACTCGGCGGGCACCACGCCGCAGCCCGGGCCCTTGTAAGCAAGGCCTTCCGTACAAGATTTTATTAGCCGACGGCCCGGGCAGATGCTCAGGACTTAGTCCAACGATGCGTCGGTTGCCAACTCTTTGCTAACCAAAGCCACATGCCACCAACCTCCCTCCAAACTATACCTATCACCTGGCCCTTTGCGGTCTGGGGGCTTGACATGGTTGGACCCCTTAAAGGGGGACCCACAAGCAAAAATACTTACTGGTCATGGTGGACAAATTCACCAAATGGATAGAGGCCAAGCCTGTTAAGACGCCCGAATCCGGACCAGTGATAGACTTCATATCAGGGGTCGTACACCGTTACGGCGTCCCCCACAGCATCATCAGTGATAACAGCACGAACTTTACGGCCGACGAGGTCAAACTCTGGTGCAAAAACATAGGCATCAAGCTCAACTACGCTTCAGTCTATCACCCACAAACTAACGGTCAAGTCGAGCGAGCAAATGGTCTAATCATGAGCGGCATCAAACCCAGGTTAGTGCAATCCCTCAAGGAATCTAATATGCACTGGGTAGAGGAGATCGACTCTGTACTCTCGAGGCTGCGGACCATGCTGAATCGCACCACCGGATTCACACCATTCTTTATGGTATACAGCGCAGAGGCAGTTCTGCCCTGCGACATAATTCATGACTCACCTCGCGTGCGCATGTACAAAGAAAGAGAAGCCGAACTCGATCGGCAGGACAGTTTGGACGCCTTGGAGGAGGAGCGCGACGTGGCGAAAGCCCGTTCCACATTCTATCAATAGCAGGCTCGAAGATATCAAAGCAGAGAAGTACGGGCCAAAACTTACAATGTTGGCGAATTAGTTCTACGCCTACCGGACAAGAAAAAGGACAAACTCAAGCCCAAATGGGAAGGTCCCTTCATAATTGACCAAGTCCTGGCTGGTGGAGCATACCGTCTGCAAGATGCATCGGATAACCGACTCGAGCCGAGCCCATGGAACGCAGCCCGTCTACGAAGATTCTATGCCTAGAGCCGGACCCTGTGTTCGTCTCCTTCCTCTGTCTATCTTTTACATGTTAGCTGTCTCATATTCCTCTCCTTCTCACTCCTTTTCTCTTACAGCCCTTGAGGGCTCGTTTGCGCCTTGTTCACAAACAATTCACGCGCTATCCGCGCTCATTACACCAGGGGGCTTCTTTAACAGAAGTTTGTTTATACGGGCCTCATGCCCAACACATGTGTCACACTTCCGCATGTACCTTTTATTCAGCATTATATGCATCGATATGACTTAAGTTTTGGCCAAGCTGGGTTGCCTGGCTCCTGTGCTTACCCCTACATTTCCGATTGTTCGGCTAGGCGGTAAACGGAGCACCTCTGTGATTGTTACTACCGGGTCAGCCGGATGTGTACCTCAGACTGGGTGAAGCCGAAAGCTAGCGTTCTTAACGGAATATTCGATCGGTGAACTAAAAGATGATTTCTCCCTTGTTTATTTATCTGCCCCAGATGTTTTTCTGCTTTTTCCGCAGTCCGGACATGCACTTTAGGGCATGCCTCCCAGGGAAAGGAACCCCCAACGGAACTATTCTCCCTAGAAGATGTTTCTTACTAACCATGTAGTATAACATAACTAGTTGGGCACTTGTCTGTTCAAGCACAAATGACCCCTACGCCTGGTCTCCACGCATGCCCCGGTTCTTACATAACCGTGAGGGTATTCGGACACACTCCGAACTCTCGGGTCCCGAGGTTGAAGCGAAAAGGTCCGCCATGACAAATGATCTACAATCCAGCTAGAAGGCATTTTACATGTCATCTTACATTACATAGTCAATTTGACTGGGTATATTCCTCTTCAATACCATCCAACAGGCTGTCTAGTTTACAGTCCTATTGGGAATATTTGGCGGCCAGCTCTACCTGGTCGTACACTAAGCTCACAGGTATCTCCTTCCCATCGGGCCCTACCGGTCCGACCTCGGCCATGTGGTTTGGGTCAGCCTACGTGTACCGTGTCTTCACCATGGCCCAGGCCTCCCTAGCGCCTTGACGGCAGGCTGATATCTTCCATAATCAGAAGCGCCACCGCGCTCCCTTCAACTTCTCTACAAGCTCTCCAAGGCCTTCGGGCATGGAGACGGATGGCCACAAGGCCTGTGCGACACCTTGCATCACCTACCGAACTCGTTCGTGCAGTTGTGAGAGCTCGGGAAGAAGGTCACCCGTAGATCCGGGCATCTCCTCTGCAGGTCGACCTGTCAGCATACCTACAGACATAACTCTGTCAATCAACTTCCTTGCCGAACTATGTTTTCAAAGTTCGTTCAAGCACTTACTAAAAATGCCGCGTCGAAGCCGCCGATTCTCCTTCACGGAGTCCGATAGCTGAGCACGAATATCCTTTAGTTCCCCGCCCAGCTGGTTGTTGGCATCTTGGAGCTTATTCTTCTCCTGCCTCACCCTCATAAGCACGCTCCCGCCGGCCTTTAACCGGCGCAAGAGTTGTTGCTTGTCCGGATCCACTCCGGCGCCATCTGCAATATTATCGTCAGATTTGCACACATGCCGCACTTCACAAACATACTTATCTTTTGAAGCATATATTACCAGAGGGGGTCTCTTTGGCCTCCCCTGCCGCGGCGAGTGCAGCCTCAAGTTGGGCTTTGCACTCTTCCAGCTCCTGGGACAGTTGGGTATTCTTTTCTGTAAGATCCTACATAACATATGATCCTTAAATCAGTTATTCTAACTGTTTCAAGTCTCGGGGGCTACTGACATATATAACCATCAAATTTTCTCACCCGTATGTCTTTTACATACTGCTCTGTGGCTCTGGCTAGACCATTTTGAGCGGCACGGAGGTACGCATCTCCCGTATTGAAGGCATCCAACGACTCTTGGGAGAAACAAGCATCACGAAGAACTGTCCGGCGACGCCTGTGGTTCATGGCACTCTCCACCTCTGAATTGGTGGCAGACAGCCCGTCCGCATCTTCTGTCGGAGGAGCGTCCGATGCGCACCTTGTGCTCGCCTCCGCTCCCGGACCCGGCTTTGGAGCCTGGCTGGTGGAGGCGCGATTGGCAACCTCTCCGGATATAATCCAGCGAGCGCTCTTCTTCCTGAAGGGAGCACGAGCATTGGTACGCCTTGAGGGAATAAAACCTGGGCATAAAATGGCATGACATACCTTTGCACCGGCGTCTCAGTCCGGACTGCACTTGTTTTCAGCCTGCCGGACCTTGATGCCCCTTGTTGGCTAACCACCACAGGCTCGGCCCTCCGCCTCAAGGACTTCCCCTGCAAAAATGCCATCAGTATATGGTGACCTAAAATAAGCACGGATGGATCATTTTAAAATTCTGGGACTTCGGTCTCGGTTACTTTAGAGGCTGGCAGTAGTCCGGGATAATCGGCCGTAATGGCCACCAAGACGTTGTCCTTGCTCAATTGATGAAACACCCCGTCGATAAGCTCCACACATAAATGCGGGTCCTCTTAGGAGTCCAGGTCGAAGGACCGTTCGGGGTCCTCGGGTTGTGGAGGAGGGCTGTGTATCTCCTTTACAGCCTGGCGTAGCTCCTGTGTTGGAATTGCTAGACCAAATACTTAACTGTGGGAATGTGAAACGGATGGGCAAGTGAAAGTATTCGCTTACCCAGCTTGGAGGATTGTACATAGAAAATCCGCCCCGTGGGTTGACGCGGAGGAATTCCTCCTCTTCTCCCTTGTACAAAGCGGACAAGATCTTCATTAGAGCGACAGTCGAATCTGTCCCCTTGCGGCCGCACCGGGTGGCGTCGTCCTCCCCGTTGAAATCCCACATGGGGTGGCCTCTGTACTGAAGCGGCTGCACCCCCCGCATAATGCATGTGGCCATGACCTTGATAATGGTCAGTCCGGAATGAGCTAACAACCTTATCCGGTTCATCAGGTAAAGGACATCCTTGTCATTTTCCTTCTGAGGGCTCCGTGGACGCCAGCTTAGGCGCTTATTCAAAGGAGCATTATCGAACTCAGGGAGGCCGATCCGTATAGGGTTCGGCAGGGGGACGTCTTCTATATAAAACCATTCTGAAGGCCAGTCTTCGGACGCCTTCTTTGGGGTTTCGGATACATATCCGGTCCCGGCGATGCGCCATCGTTCGGCTCTGCCCACTATATATCGACCCCTCCTAAGAACGGGGCACGAGGCAGAACAACTTCTTCCACAGTGCGAAATGAGCCTCGATACCCAAAAATAGCTCGCAAAGGGCTACAAAGCCCGCAATATGCAATATGGAGGCAGGCGTAAGGCTGTGCAACTGGAGGTCGTAGAACTCCAGGAGCCCCCGGAGAAACGGATGAATTGGAAATCCGAGCCCTCTTATCAAATAAGGGACAAGGCATACCCGCTCTCCTTTGTAGGGATTGGGGACGCTCTCCGCTTGCTCTCCACCATTGTAGGTGGCGAGCCCGGCTGAACCGGGACCATGTAGGCCGGGGGGAGTAACCCCTTGGCTTGGAGTGCCACTAGCTCGCTGTGCGGGATGGAGCATCTCTCCCAATCTCCAGGCTGAGGACTGGAGGGGCGAGAGGAGGAGCTGCGTCGACCGGCCATGATAGAATGGATCTCTGTCGAATGCGCTCCGATGAAAGCTCACGAAGGGAAGATTGTGTGATTCAGATCTAAATCCCCGTCTCTTTTATAGGCAGCTCATTTGCACAGCTAGGGAGGTAAATGAAAAAACACCCTGGCTTTTCACATTCGTTTGACACGTGGAAGATGGCCATTATTGGGCACAGAAGCCAAGGAGCGCAACATTCACCAGAATCCGGAGTTTGGAGCAGAACCCGTCTTGCAATGCCGAAGACAAATCTGCGCGCCGGACTTATCATCATTGAAGCCTAGTTCGGGGGCTACTGAGGGAATCCCAGATTAGGGGGTGTCCGGATGACCAAACTATAACCTTTGGCCGGACTCCTGGACTAAGAAGATACAAGATTGAAGACGTCGTCCCGTGTCCGGATGGGACATTCCTTGACGTGGAAGGCAAGCTTGGCGATACGGATATGTAGATCTCCTCCCATTGTAACCGACTCTGTGTAACTCTATCCCTCTCCGGTGTCTATATAAACCGGAGGGTTTTAGTCCATAGGACGAACAACAATCATACCATAGGCTAGCTTCTAGGGTTTAGCCTCTCTGATGTCGTGGTAGATCTACTCTTGTACTACCCATATCATCAATATTAATCAAGCAGGAGTAGGGTTTTACCTCCATCGAGAGGGCCCGAACCTGGGTAAAAAACATCGTGTCCCTTGTCTCCTATTACCATCCGCCTAGACGCACAGTTCGGGACCCCCTACCCGAGATCCGCTGGTTTTGACACCGACACCTGTGCTGTCATAGAAGTGTTCCATGACATTACCAAAATTATCATCACGGAAGTGTCCACTTCTATGATGATAAATCACGCGTCATAGAAGTGCTTTCGTCAAGGGTGACCGACACATGGCATTAACCGTAACGGAACGTTGTTAAGCTATCAAGTCAGGTTTTGGATCCAATAACCCGTTAATAGCCCCGACCAATGGGGATTTTCCACGTGTAAAATCATCATTGGCTAGAGGAAACACGTGTCAGCTCATTGTTGGTACAGATGTCATCCACTCATTGCACAGAAGGCGCCTATGATACATCGACACGTGGCACGGCCCAACAGAGGCCCATTCTTGAGAAAAGGCCGGCCTGTTTGACTTGGTCAAAAGGTGGTGGGCCGGCCAATGGAAAGCTTGTTAACGTCTTGTTCGCATATAGCCCATTTATAGCCCGCTAACCCAAGGCCCGTTACGCCCTATCCGAATTAGGCCCAGTAGCGTCATCTGGGCCATCCAATATGATTCGAGCCCGTTTTCACTTCTGGCCCATGTATGGCCCATGACGTCTTTTTGGCCCATATGAGGCCCTTTGTAACTCTTGGCCAATTAACAGCCCGTGGCAAAACTGGCCCGTAATGAACAGTGTATCACTTTACACCCCTTAACGGCCCGTGGTGAAACTGGCCCGTAATGAACAGTGTATCACTTTATACCCATTAACGGCCCGTTATTCTGTTGGGCCGTTTCCACCCCATGTTATCTTTCGGCCTTCTTAGAGCCCATTAATTCTTGGGCTCATTTCCAGCATTCATTTACTTATGGCCCGTTACTGTCATTTTCTACTTGTGGGCCAAATTCAGCCCGTGGTTACAGCCGGCACGTTTGTGGTCCGTTAATTCGTTGGGCCGTTTTCATAGCATCATCAAATACGGCCTATTAACGATGGCCCATTATGGTCGGCCCATGAACGGACGATTCCAACTCTAGCCCTTTTACGGCCATAATGCGGTATGCTATTGGCCCATGTTTGTCCAATCGATCATACGGCCCGTAGAAGGCCCATTGTTTCTACGGCCCGTAGAAGGCCCATTGTTTCTACGGCCCGTAGAAGGCCCACTGTTTCTACAGCCCGTAGAAGGCCCACTGTTTCTACGGCCCGTAGGAGGCCCAGTGTCACTATAGTAAATATTAGCCCATGGTTATTGTGTCCTAGTTTAAAAAATAGGTTATTGGAGCCACTAGCAAACCGCGGAAAAATAACTGCACTGACTACAATCAAACAAATAAACAAGACAACAAGGAAATAAATAAGCAAGCAACTTATGCTAGGCTATCATGGCTATTACACATATTACATCCACTGGGCATCAAAGTTCGCCACCAGTGCAAATATAGGGAACAAAGCAGCATATAAATGCCACAGCAAAACAAGTCCAGAACTGAAACCACTTCAGAAGAGTTCAAGAAAAAATATCATGGGTACCCATAATGCTGGCAAGATGCTTAGCAAGCTTATTAACTTTCTCTTATTTGGCGCTTAAATCCTCCAGCGCTTGCTGTTGCACAAGAAAGTACGCATCTGAATTATGCAGGGACTTCCTCAGTCCTTTGGCTTCTTGCCGCAGCACAGCTGACTAATGCCTTTCAGCTTGTAGCTGAGACTGAAGAAGCCGAAGTGATTCAGGCAGCGAGTTCGAAGAGCTTGTGCCAGCGGTACTGGCCAGTAGCTCGAACACTACATCAACGCAGGACTATGGGGTTTTCTCACTGTCTACAAGATCATTTTTATCACCTTTCTTGGAGACCAACATGGTTGTCTCACTATCTTGAACCTTATCAGCATTACTTTCTCTACCATTGCATAGTGGGGTGCTCTTCCCCAATATTCGGTTTGCATACTACAAGAGAAACAAGCAGACACATCACCGGTTTAGCTTGTAGTATACGAAACTCATTTTGGTAAATCGGTTCAGTAGTATGGTGGACAGGATAACAACATGAAACAAACATATATCTATGTACTATGGTCACTGTATTTCCCATATCATTCTAGTTTATGTTCCCTAATCAAGATAGAGACACAGTTCAACTCATATATTTATAAGACACAGCAGCATAGACAGATGTAAGTGCATCTAGTGCCCCTTAGTGATTTTGGTGTATTGAAGACTTATAGATTAAGGGACTGATGCGTTTGTGAGTGTACATAGGTCTATAAGTCTATGAGGAGTTTGATATTTACAGAGAAAGTCGACCCCTAAAAATGAACTTCTTCAACTAAAGACTTTGGATTTCTGAAGACTTTCTGAAGACTTTGAAAGTGAAGAAATTGGTGTGAACTTGAAGACTTTGCAATCATTCGAGGAACATGAAGCGTGAAGACTTTTGTTTTCGTAGTTTCATTTTCTCTTTCTTGAGTCATAGGAAACACCGTACTGTTAAAGGGGGTCGAGGAAAATACTAAGGAAAAATTTCCATGTGATGCTCAACTCAAAATCCTACACCTACCAATCCCTTCGAGTGAAGCCATTGGAAATATCATACAGTTCAGTCATATTTTTCAGTGACAGAGACGAAGTTCTTCTGATCTCTGAGGAATTTGTTCTAACTGAGGAGTTAGGAATTCGCCAGTGCGGATTGCCTACACAGTGAGGAACATGATAGCCCTGAGGAATTTGAGAGTCAAATTTCCGACCGTTGCTGTGCTATGCGCCAGCTGTCCCAAAATATCTACCCACCTAACGGTCATATCATTGAAGGGCATTTATGTATTATCATTTCGGGCTGCTCCCTAGGCTATAAATAGCCGCCCCCTACATCCACTAGATGGTGGGTTGCTCCGAGAGAAACTGACACTTGTCATTTGAGAGCATCCCATCCTCCGAGGACTTTGAGCGAAAATTATCAAGTGAGGAAAACCCAAACCCAACACCTGCAAACCCAAAGTGATTGAGCATCACTGAAGAGATTGATCATGTGTGGATCCGACGCTTATTCCCTTTGAAGACTGTGCTTCTTCCAGACGGTTAGGTGTCATGGTCTAGAGCATCCAAGAGAAATTGTGGATCGCCGAGTGACCTAGTCTGTGAAGGTTTGGAAGTCACCTAAAGACTTACCACGAGTGATTGGGCGAGGTCTGTGTGACCTTAGCTCAAGGAGAATATGGTGAGAGCTGTGTTCTCGGGACTGTGTGTTCTGGAGTTTAAATACTCAGCCGCTCCAACCAGACGTACAACTGAGACAGCAGTTGGAACTGGTCTACCAAATCATTGTCTTCACCAAGCTTACAGGTTCTATTTCCTCCACTCTTTCATTTCCTCATTTCTGTTGTTGTGTGCTTGTTCATATCTGTTTGAATACTTTGACTGAAGACTTTCTCAATTTCCTCAGTTCAATTTCTTCAGTCTGTCCGTCTTCATCCTATGTTATCCTGTGCTTACACTTTTCGTACTCTGTGCTTGTCTTCATTTCGTCATGATGACTATGCTTGTGTTCTGCTGTGTTTACTTCTGAGTACTTATTCTGCTGCAATTAGTTCTTCATTTAGGAATTTCCTCACCAGCAAATTCCTTAGTGAAGAATTCATAAAAATCGCCTATTCACCCCCTCTAGTCGATATAACGCACTTTCAATTGATATCAGAGCAAGGTACTCCCTTGTTCTGTGTGATTTTGGTTTAACCGCCTGGAAATTTAGTTATGTCAACCGCAGGTATGATCAAGGTCTCTGCTAGGTGTCCTACCTTCGATGGAACGGACTACCCTACTAGAAGAATAAGATGCGAATGCATCTTGAGGCAATTGATAACGATCTCTGATATGTTGTGGAAAATGGTGTTCCCTCAGTCACACCTTCTCTGAACGCTACTGATGTGAAGAGATTCAAGCAACCCGATTCTCAAGCAAAGAATATCATATGTGTCCATCTGAGTAAAGGGCAATATGGAAGAGTGAGTGCTTTGGAAACTGCTAAGCTTATTTGGGATAGGCTGTCCAAAGTGAATGAAGGAGTCTCAACTCAACGTGACTCTCGTGTTGACTTTCTTCGCAATCTCTTCAACCGCTTCAAAAGACTCGACAATGAAAATGTTCAGCAAACCTTCGATCGCCTCACTGACATCTCAAATGAGCTTCAAGCGCTTGGCGCCACTGACATCACCGACCATGAGGTGGTGAAGAAATTGCTGAGATCGCTCGATTCTTCATTTGATACTCTGGCACTGATGATCCAAGAATGTGCTGATTATAAGTCACTTGATCCTGTTTATATCCTCGAGAGGCTAAATACTCATGAGTTCTAGCTTGCTGAGAAGAGAGATCTCTATGGTTCGAGCTATGGCAGATCACGTGCTCTGAAGGCCAAGGAAGTCTCTGAGTCCGAAGATGAGGACTCTGCTAGCAGCCTTGGTGATCCTGAAGAACTAAGCCAGGAACTAGCACTGCTCGTGAAGAAGTTTCATAAGTTCTTAAGATGTGGTCGCTTTGGAAAATCCTCAAAGAGCAATGATTCCTCGTCCAGTGACTACAAGAAGAGGCTATGCCACAAATGCACGAAATCTGGTCACTACATTCAAGATTGTCCTCAGAGGATAAGGAATCTAAGAAGAAGAAATACAAGGACTACAGTTCTGATGACGCGAAGAAGAAGAACAAATCTTCAAAGTCTTCATCATCAAAATCCTTGAAGTCTTCATCGCACAAGAAGAGCAGCTCCAAGAAGGCTCGGGCATTCATTGGCAAGGAAATGGACTCTGAGGCTGAATCTATGGAACATGAGGACGAGGAGGCATCTGAGGAGTCCGAGTCCGGTGTGGCGAGCCTAGCTCTCGCTACTGCATTCGTTAGCAAGTCTATCTTCAACTCTGAAGAAAATCGCATCACCAACAAGGCTGATGAAGACAATGATGACTACGCTCCCACCTACTGCTTCATGGCAAAGGGTGCCAAGGTAACTAAATACGCCTCCTCTGAATCTAGTGAGGATGAATGTGATGAAAACCTCAAGCCCAGCTACTCTAAACTTGCTAAGGTTGTTGTGAAACAACAAAAGGCTTTTGAAAAGGTTCAAAACATGCTAGATAAAAGTGATGATATGTTGGGTGAAGAAATGGATCGCACTAAAACCTTGACGGAAAATCTTCAGAGACTTCAGTCCAAGTTTGACAACCTTCAAGGTCATCATAACACTCTCTTATCTGATCATGAGAAGCTTTCTTATGAATTTCTTCAAAGAAAGCAAGATCTTGAGAAGCTAAGAGTGGATTATGAAGATCTTCAGAAGGAGCGCGATTCATTACTTGCTCAACAAATCAGCACTACTCAGGAAGAATTTGTTCCTCCATGTCTGAAGTGCATTGAACGTGAATCTGCTAACTCTTCACCTGAATGTTCAAATGCTTCCAATGCTACAAATTCTTCACATGTCTCTGCTATCACTAATTCCTCATCTAAGGACATTGCCAGTATCACTGATGATGTAGGGCTGAAGGAATTGTACATGACAGGCATGTACAAAAGCTCAAAGGGCGTCAGACTCTTTGTGGTGTGCTTAAAAAGCAGATCCTCAATAGGAACCCTAGGAAAGAGGGTATTGCCTTTGAGAGGAAACTCAATGCTGATGGAACATATTGGAAGCCTAAGCAGTACCCCAAAACCTCATGGGTTGCTGCAAAGGGACCTCCAGTTGATCCATCTAATTTATGTGGCTTTACATGTGAATCTCCTCATTCTTCTGATGAGTCATTTGACTCCAACTATAAACTGTTCAAAAATCAGAATTGTGAAGTATTTGCTAGATATGTTGGCACTAACTGCAGCAACGGTTCCCCTATGAAGAAATTCTCGGTTCCCAAAGTTGCCTTGAAAGTCTTCAGGTGAATGTCCTCATGACACCACCTGTGAAGAAGAGGAACTCCAGATCAAATTCTTCATATGGACCAAATTCTTCATATGGATCAAATTCCTCAAAAGGATCAAAGTCCTCATATGATCATCATCGTGCTAACCCCTCTATTTCACAGGGTAGAGCTAAGGGCTATGAATATGAGCATTATTCTTCTAATCATTATGTTCATAAGTCCTCAAAGAATTTCTCTGCTTATTCATATGCTTATCCTAACCCCTCTTATGTGAAACAAAGTGAACTGGCTTCTATGCCACCTTTCTCATATGGTGCTCGCAGAGTGATGAATTATTTGCCACCCCTTCAGATGTGGGTGGTGAAGAAAAAGAACTAATCTCTTATGCAGGGTTAGGTCTCCAGACGTGCTTAAAACTTCTGAAGAATTTGCTGGAGACCTGAACATTGCCTGAAAGGACGCAGGCTAATCATGAAGAAATGAACCTTCATTTCTCACGTCCTCATACTATTTATCTATTCTATTGTTTGATGAAATTGATCTGATGATATTGAAGTCATATTCTTCATTGGTGAAGTATATGAGTTCGTAAGTTGCACTAATTCATCTGCAGGATGATCAACCCAAAGCAAATGAGTGTGTCCTCGATAGTGGATGTACAAATCACATGACTGGTGACAAGAATCTATTGATGGATGCTTCTTCATCACCGTCGCATCTGAAGCATATCATCTTTGCTGACAAAGGCAAAAGTCAGGTATTGGGTCTAGGTAAGGTTGCGATCTCAAAGATCGACACATGGACAAAGTCATGCTTGTCGAGTCCTTAGGATACAACCTCATGTCTGTCTCAATGCTTTGTGATCTTGATATGGTTGTTGTCTTTGGCAAATATCGTTGTGTTGTGATCATGGAAGCTAACAATTCCAAAGTCTTCGAAGGCTTTAGGAGAGGAGGCTTGTACATTGTTGATTTCTCTACAGGACCACAACCGGCCGTATGCCTACTTGCAAAAGCTTCAGAAGGCTGGCTATGGCATCGACGACTTGGTCATGCTGGCATGAGGAATTTGCACACACTTGCGAAGAAGAAGCATGTCATTGGCATTGAGAATGTCAAATTACTCAAGGATCACTTATGTGGAGCCTGTGAAGCTGGAAAGATGACAAAGGCCAAGCATCCAGCGAAGACTATCATGACTACCTCTCGACCATTTGAATTGCTTCACATGGATCTCTTCGGTCCTAATCATTATTCTGCTGTCACAAATGATGCATCTCTATATGGTTTTGTTATTGTTGATGATTATTCTCGTTAGACATGGGTGCACATTGTCACTTACAAACATGAGGTGCAGGAAGTCTTCAAATGATTTTCCTTGAGGGCTTCAACCAACTTTGGTGTGAAGATCAAGCACATCAGAAGTGACAATGGGACTGAGTTCAAGAATTCCGGTCTTGATGACTATCTTGATGAACTTGGTATTACTCATGAGTTATCTGCTCCTTATACTCCTCAGCAGAATGGCGTCGTGGAGCGCAAGAACATAACTCTTGTTGAGATGGCTCGCACTATGCTTGATGAATACAAGATGCCTCATTGTTTCTGGATTGAGGCAATTGATACTGCATGCCACATCATCAACAGAGTATATCTTCACAAATTCTCCAAGAAGACTGCTAAATGTTGATGAACCCAATGTGAGTTACTTCAAAGTCTTTGGTGCTAAATGTTGGATTAGAGCTCCTCATCACAATTCTAAATTTGCACGGAAAGCACATGAGGGTTTTATGCTTGGTTACAGAAAAGACTCG
Organism: Triticum dicoccoides; assembly: GCF_002162155.2. NCBI lineage: Eukaryota > Viridiplantae > Streptophyta > Magnoliopsida > Poales > Poaceae > Triticum > Triticum dicoccoides. Next base: position 152,780,792 of record NC_041381.1, read on the forward strand.
CACACCTACAAAGTCTTCAACAATGTTCTTCACAAGGTTGTTGAAGACTGTAGATGTGTGGTTCAATAAAACTAATGGCTCGCAAAGAGAGCACCTACCTTCTGTGTTAGATGAACCAACCCCTTAGGAATCTATCAAGTTCAAGGCTACTAAGGATGTCATTCCTACCGAAGAATCTGCTGAAGAATTCATTCCAAAACGTGAAGAACATCGAGATGGGGCACCTGAAGAAAATGGTGTTGAGGAAAATGCTCCTGAAGAAAATGCGGATCAAATTCCTCGAAGACAACCCGCTCATCCTCGCATTGCAAACGAAGTGCAAATCGGGAAGATCATCAATGACATTGAAGCACGAGGTCCTCTCACACACTCAAAAGCTTCACATTTGTCTAACTTTTGTGGGCACTTTGCTTTTGTCTCTATCACAGAGCCCACTAAGGTAGATGAAGCATTTCTGGAGCCTGAGTGGATTCAAGCTATGCAAGAAGAATTACATCATTCGAGCTCAACCACGTCTAGGAACTGGTCAAACGTCCAAATCCTCGCAAGCACATCATTATTGGCACAAAGTGGATCTACCGCAACAAGCAAGATTAAAATGGCCTTGTGGTGAGGAATAAGGCACGGCTTGTAGCTCAAGGCTACACACAGGTTGAAGGAATTGATTTCGATGAAACTTTTGCATCTGTTGCCAGACTTGAGGCTATTCGCATATTACTTGCTTATGCTAACCATCATGATATTATCTTACAACAAATGGATGTGAAAAGTGCATTCCTCAATGGTAAGCTTGAGGAAGAAGTATATGTTGCTCAACCCCCAGGATTTGAACATCCAAAGCATCCTGACAAAGTCTTCAGACTCAATAAGGCCCTATATGGCCTCAAGCAGGCCCCTCGGGCGTGGTATGATACTTTAAAGGAATTCCTCATGAACAAAGGCTTCAAACCCGATTCACTTGACCCAACTCTTTTCACTAAATCTGATGATGGTGAATTGTTTGTGTGCCAAATTTATGTTGATGATATCATTTTTGGCTGTACTGACCAACGATATAGTGATGAATTTGCCTATATGATGAGTGAAGAATATCAAATGTCTATGATGGGAGAATTGAAATTCTTTTTAGGTCTTCAAATTCATCAATAGCGCAATGCCATATTCATATCTCAAGAGAAATACCCTAAGGATGTATTGAGGAAATTCGGCATGCAAGATTGCAAAGGGGTCAAAATCCCAATGCCCACAAATGGCCATCTATGCACTGATGAAAATGGTAAAGACTTCGATCAAAAGGTATACCGCTCCATGATTGGCTCTTTATTGTACCTATGTGCATCTAGGCCGGATATTATGCTTAGTGTTTGCATGTGTGCCCGATTTCAAGCTACACCGAAGGAATCACACCATAAGGCTGTGAAGCATATTCTTTGATATCTAGCTCACACACCAACACTTGGATTATGGTATCCCAAGGGCTCTTCGTTTGATCTCATTGGATATTCAGACTCTGACTATGCTGGTGATCATGTGGACCGCAAGTCAATGTCGGGCACACGCCATTTCCTTGGACGATCTTTGGTATGTTGGTCCTCGAAGAAACAGAACTGCGTATCACTCTCCACTACAGAAGCTGAGTACATTGCTGCTGGATCGTGATGTGCTCAATTACAATGGATGAAGCAAACACTCAAGGACTATGGCATCAACATGAAGAATGTGCCTCTCTACTGCGACAATGAGAGCGCTATCAAGATTGCTCATAACCCAGTCCAGCACTTGAAGACCAAGCACATCCAGGTTCGTCATCATTTTCTTCGTGATCATGTGTTGAAGGGTGACATCTCCATCGACCACGCAAGCACTGAAGACCAGCTAGCCGATACCTTCACTAAGCCCTTGGATGAGAAGAGATTTAGCAAGTTGTGGTGTGAGCTAAATATCCTAGAATCTTCGAATGTTCTCTGAAATGGACACATCCTAACACTTATGCTAACTTGATGACATAGATGCGCAACACACAAAGTAATGTTTTTCTTCAATCAATGAAGAATAACCCTCTAAGTGTGAAGAAATTAACGAAGAAATTGATTCTCAGATCCCTACGACAATTGTACGTGGTGTCTGAAATCAGCTTTCGTATATGGTGGGTTACACCACCAAAGTTGAAAATCTTCAATTTGAGTTTTTCTTCGTTTTTGAAATTCCTCAGTTTTTGAAATTCTTCAACTTTGCATTGTCTTCACTCTTTCTGTCATTATTCTTCATTGGCTATATATATATGAGTTTATGTCCTCTACAGCATTCACTTATTGCTAATTCTTCAAGTTGATTTTTTCCACTAAGTGAATGTGATCGGACCCTTCCCCCTCAATGCTAAACTCAACCCAATTTGTTCACAAATTCTTCATGTGCGTTCTATTTGAAACACCATTCAAAATCTTCACTGTGTCCTTGACAGCTGAAGAAATTGTGAACGAAACTTTTAACTTATCTTATCTGAATTTTCGGCTTTGCCGCTCAAACCGTTCCGCATCCTACGACAAATACTTGTCTATTCACCCACGATCCTGCACGATCGCCACCTCTCAGTACGTGGGTGACACATGTCAAGCGAATGAGAAGGGCCAGGGGCACGTTCGTCCGATTCCCTCAGGCGTACAGTTTTTCACTGCCACTATAAATACCCTCGCCTCTTCCTCACTACGTTTTTCCTCCGCTCGCTCTCACTCCTGCTTGAGCTTCTCAAACCCTAGCACCGCCGCTACTTCATCATCGCCGGTGAGGAAGAGCTTCACTGCCTCGACCTCGTCATCGTCGTACTCGTGCCGGTTGCGGATTTCTTCACTCCACCGCTCTTGTAGCCATCTTCCTCTACCGAGTTAGGGCGTGGAAGATGTGAACTGACAAACTTCACATCTACTCTTCCCAGTTTGTCATGTTCTTCATCAAGGGTAATTAAAAGTTACTTTTACTACCCTCTTTGATTCATATGTTTTCTTGAAAATCTTCAAAGGTGTTTATTCTTCAAATCTTCACACACTAAACACCTCACATGTCATCTGCTCTTGATTCGTTTCTCTAAGCAATGATTTTCTTCAAGATTCCACAATTGTGTGGATTTTCAATCTATACAACTCTGGAACCCAAGACAAAGAACGCTTAGTGAAATTCCTCAAGACTCATGTGGTCAAATTCCTCAAACCTTTCTTTTGAAAAACCTTCTGAGAACGCATATGACCTCTCCAAATACCTTGCAACTATACTCTGTTCACAGGTACAAATGTCCGCTGCTGAATCACTAGATTCTCATCAACTTAACTCATTAGCAGCGTTCCTCGAAGAAAAGTTGCACACCTCTTCAGAAACTTCAGTTGTTCATATTCCTCAGTTGAAGAAAATGGCTGACGGTAAGAAGCCACAGAAGGGTGGAAAGAGGCCTGAGGTCAATACTGCTTTCGAAATCCCTGAGGACATATACAAGGATTACTGCACTCCTGATGATGCCAAATTTGGCAAGGAGGACAAAAATCAACGCAAGGTGCGCACACAAAGGATAGAGAGGAGATGGGCACGGGAATGGAGGGAGTACAGATATGTTACTCCCAAGTATATGAAGAAATTCGCACTCAACCCTCCATGCCCAAGACCTCCATTGGCACCAGGCCAATTGGCAGATCCCACCGGCCTCAAGCGCGGTGAGGATTATCCTGATGAATGGGCAAAGCGCCAGGCCAAACTGGCCAAACAAGCAAAGGAAGCAGTGAGGAAATTTAATGAAGAATCTGCTGCTGCTGCTATCGCCGCTGAGGCCTCTGCTAGTAAGCCGAAGAAGGCGATGCCTAAGAAGCCTGCACATAAGCCAAGTGCTTCACCCTCAATGCCCTCACGGCCCAGTTCCTCAGCAATGCCCTCACTGCTAGATTCTTCGAAGCCCTCGCGGCCAATTCCTCAATTTGATCCTCCTTCAAAGTCCTTAGGTCCTCCGACAAAGTCTTCAGCTGCTCCGACCAAATCCTCTGCACCTGTGCATCTCGCCACGTGCCAAAGGACTATAGGCATCTCAATTGCCTCAAGAGCATTTGCAAGTTCCTCAGCTGGCCCCTCTCTGCTGAAGAAAAAGGCCACTGCTGGATGAGGCCATCGACCAAGTCCTCACAAGAAGTAGGTCGCCTTCCAAGTGCCCTCTGATGATGATGAGGCTGATGATGAAGAACTTGCCGAAATCATCAGAGACAGGTAGGCCAGGGCCGCTAGAGCCAAAGGCAGCAATGTGCCAATGCTACTGGATCCAAAGTTGATCCTCGACTTCATTGACCTATGGCACAAGGACCCGAACACGCCTTTGCCTGAGATGAACCTCACTCCTAGTCAAAGTCATGTTTTGACTGCCTTCATTGAAGAAGAGAAGTGGAAATTTGAAGAAGGCAGAAGACTAAAGAAAGCGCAGTACAAGAAGCAGCGCTACCTCAAGGACAATGTCCTCACTCTTACCCCTGATCAACTCGTTGCCTTGCAAGCTGAGATCAAGCAACTAAGTGATGAATTCAATCGCTACTATGCTAATTGGAAGGGCGCCAAGGTCCGTTTCGTCAATCTGACGAAGAAATTCACTTCAAGTGCTGCTGCTCCTGTGCACATTGAAGTTACTCCGACTGAAGCATCTGCTCAGCCTACTGAAGAACATGCCAGCACCGCTGATGACAATCAGGCTGCTGAAGAAAATGAAAGTACTAGGGCTGATGACCGCATTCGAGCCGTTGAAGAAATTGTCAGGGCATCCACTAGTGGTGCGCCTGAAGAAAGTGAAGAAGTGAGGGCAATTGCATCAGTTGCGCCTGAAGAAACTACACCAAATTCCTCTGCTCCTCCTGCGCCTACACCAACTCTAATCCTTCCATCTGCATCAGATGTGAAGAAGACCAAGGCTGCAGAGCGTGCAGCTGTGTAGAAAAGGAAGGCATCAACTTCATCAGATTCTTCAGCTCCGAAGAAGATGAAGCCTTTGACAAGCTCAATTCACAACCCAATTGATGTCGTTCCTGTCTCATTCATGCCATCAAAGGACCTTGTTCCTTTTGGTGAAGATTATGTGATTCCCAGTGAATCCGATGAAGAGAATCCTTCTGTGGCTTCGTCAGAGCAGTTGGATGAAGAAATTGAAGTGGATGCAATCCCTTCTACCCCAGTTGTCTCCTCGCCTATGCCTCAGTTCACTGCTGAAGAGGCCGGCGTTGAAGAAATGGAAGATGAGGATGTGGACATTGGCTGTACCACACCTATGCTGAATGATGAATTTTGGGAAAGTCAGGACCCCAACTCTCCAATGTTCACTCCACTTCAAGCAATTCCTCAGTCCTCTGCTGCTACTGAAGTACAAATGGGATCAGAAGAACCTCATGCAACCCCATCTCTCCCTGAAGAAATTCCAGCCACTAGTGCTGAAGAAAATGTAAATGAAGAATTGAAGACCCAGGCTGCAGCTGAAAAAGAACCTCCAATTCCTCAGTATGTGGACCCTGAGATTGTGATTCCTGAGGTGGTGATGCAATTAACTGACACTCCTCAGCCCAAGCCAAAGGATCCCTTCTCAAAGAAGCAGAAATTCAAGGCTAATGACTTCTTCGGCGAGCATGTGTTCTTCACCGATTTGAACCCTTATAACAATGCTCGTCTTAGAAGGAAGCGCTTCTCGACTGCCAGCCAAGCCAATTTCTATTCTTCTCTGCTTTTCAACAAGGACAAAGTCTTCGACCATGAGCATATTCCTCACATGGACATGGAATCAATGCCTTGCTTCTCTCAAGTCCTCAGTATGCTTCATGATGCAGGCTTGCTCAACTTTTGCTCAGACATTGTTGATTGGAATGAAGAGCTTATTCTTCAGTTCTACGCAACACTGCACTTGGGTGTTGGACTGGATGACCGAAAACACTTGGGTGTTGGACTGGATGACCGAAAACACTCACTACAAGGCACCGACCTCTAAATTACTTCATGCCCTGCCAAACAGTCCTCCACCTGAAGGTGCTTGTTGTGTGTACCAAGAGCCTGAACTCACTGCTCATTACATGCAACTGCTCATGAAGCCTTTGAAGCCTGGTCAAGCCCCAAGGACCAAATTCCTCGTGAAGGAATTGTCGTATGTGCCAAGAACCATCTATCGCATTCTGACAAAGACTATGAGTCCTATCAAAGGCCATGACTCATCCGATGAGGAAATTATTAGCATGATGAAGAATATGCTACTCAACATCATGCATGGAATCCCCATCAATTATCATGATTTCTTCATGAGGACTCTGGTGAATGTTGCACTTTCACCATTTGAGCTGAAGCCTTATGCTCCTTGGATTATGAGATTCCTTAGAACAAGGTCTTCACTCAACTACAAAGCTGACTTCCAGAATCACCTCAGCTACTTGACACCGATTGAAGTCCTCAAGCGGACATATTCCTCAGCTGATGAGAAGGGCATGGCACCAGCTGTTATTGATGAAGGTATTCGTCCATTGGATGGTCAGTTCCGCAAAGCTGCATCTTATCCCACCAATGATGACTCTGCCACACATGATTATGCTACCAATGCACCCAAGCCAAATACTCAAGCCACTGCTCCTTGTGTGATGACTGGCCAAGAGCTGCTTCTTAGTCTTCACCAGAAGGTGGATCGAAACCACAAATGGGTTAAGCGTCAGTTTAGCTTATTCTTCACAACATAACTTCGACACATAATGCAGTGAAGAAAAACCATTACTACCTCCATGAAGTTTTTTATCGCACCTAGGCTATTCTGTCACATCTCTATGGTGAAGAAGATCTGAAGCAAATGGGCTTCAAGCAAGATTTTGACTGGTCTGCTCCTCCACCGAAGAAAATCAAGAAGGTCAAGGTTCCTTCCTTGGTCGCCAGTTCATATTCTTCATCATGCGACACGGATGAGTATGAAGACTTGGACAACACTACAACAGGCCCTACTTTGACTCAAGACCCCAACAACGCTGGCGCTCCTCCATCATCATGATATTCTTCAGGGGCGTTAGTCCTCATTTTCAACCCTTTGGGTCATTCAATGTTACAACTCTCATTCTTTTGATGACTTCAAGCGGGTCTATCTTATATGGGCGTTTTTTTCTAAGTTACAACTCTCATTCTTTTGATGACTTTGCTGGATCGAGTTGTAATCTTAAACTCTATGGTGGCCTGATACTTTTGCTGAGTTCTTCTGCATGCTTATTCCTCATTAATGTTAATGCCCGCATGCTGAATTACATCAGTCACCATATTTCATCATGCATTTCCAATTCTTCATATTATATGTCAAATGCGTGTATGAATTACAAGATATAGGGGGAGATCTCCATGATTATACTCTTCAAGTGGGCATTCCTTCAAAAGCAAATTCCTCACTATGCACATCTTCAGGGGGAGTTCTTCTATATCTTGCAATCAAATTCCTCAATATCAGTATTTACACTTCATATGTTTATCCTCGTTGAAAACTTAACCTATATTTTCATCAATCACCAAAAAGGGGGAGATTGTAAGTGCATCTAGTGCCCCTTAGTGATTTTGGTGTATTGAAGACTTATAGGTTAAGGGACTGATGCTTTTGTGAGTGTACATAGGTGTATATGTCTATGAGGAGTTTGATATTTACAGAGAAAGTCGACCCCTAAAAATGAAGTTCTTCGACTGAAGACTTTGGATTTCTGAAAACTTTCTGAAGACTTTGAAAGTGAAGAAATTGGTGTGAACTTGAAGACTTGGCAATCATTCGAGGAACATGAAGCGTGAAGACTTTTGTTTTCGTAGTTTCATTTTCTCTTTCTTGAGTCATAGGAAACACTGTACTGTTAAAGGGGGTCGAGGAAATACTAAGGAAAAATTTTCATGTGATGCTCAACTCAAAATCCTACACCTACCAATCCCTTCAAATGAAGCCATTGGAAATCTCATACAGTTAAGTCATATTTTTTAGTGACATAGACGAAGTTCTTCTGATCTCTAAGGAATTTGTTCTGACTGAGGAGTTAGGAATTCGCCAGTGCGGATTGCCTACACAGTGAGGAACATGATAGCCCTGAGGAATTTGAGAGTCAAATTTCCGACCATTGTTGTGCTATGCGCCAGCTGTCCCAAAATATCTACCCACCTAACGGTCATATCATTGAAGGGAATTTATGTCTTATCATGTCGGGCTGCTCCCTAGGCTATAAATAGCCGCCCCCTACAACCACTAGCTGGTTGGCTGCTCCGAGAGAAACTGACACTTGTCATTTGAGAGCATCCCATCCTCCGAGGACTTTGAGCGAAAATCATCAAGTGAGGAAAACCCAAACCCAACACCTACAAACCCAAAGTGATTGAGCATCACTGAAGAGATTGATCCTGCGTGGATCTGATGCTTGTTACCTTTGAAGACTGTGCTTCTTCCAGACGGTTAGGCGTCATGGTCTAGAGCATCCAAGAGGAATTGTGGATCGAGTGACCTAGTCTGTGAAGGTTTGGAAGTCACCTGAAGACTTACCACGAGTGATTGGACGAGGTCTATGTGACCTTAGCTCAAGGAGAATACGGTGAGGACTGTGTGTCCGGGACTATGTGTCCTCGAGTTTAAATACCCAGCCGCTCCAACCAGACGTACAACTGAGACAGCTGTTGGAACTGGTCTACCAAATCATTGTCTTCACCAAGCTTACTGGTTCTATTTCCTCAACTCTTTCATTTCCTCATTTTTGTTGTTGTGTGCTTGTTCATATATGTTTCAAGACTTTGACTGAAGACTTTCTCAATTTCCTCAGTTCAATTTCTTCAGTCTGTCCGTCTTCATCCTGTGTTATCCTGTGCTTACGCTTTCCGTACTCTATGCTTGTCTTCATTTCATCATGATGACTATGCTTGTGTTCTCCTATGTTTACTTCTAAGTACTTATTCCGCTGCAAGTAGTTCTTCATTTAGGAATTTCCTCACCAGCAAATTCCTCAGTGAAGAATCCATAAAAATCACCTATTCACCCCCCCTCTAGTCGATATAACGCACTTTCAACAGAACATAAGTGTGAGAAACTACACAGCATTGGCAGCACTTGTAATGTGCATCACATGAGAACATAACTGTTTATACAAATTAAACTAAAATCAACATAGATCAAGAAGTTAGAATGGCAATCCAGTTAAAGAAATAGGTTTTAAAACATACCTACTGCGCCATTGGAGTTTCAATTGGATCCTTCAAATTTGAAAGTAGTTGGTATGAGTAAATACATTGATGCAATAGCAAAGGAGTATGGACCATAGCTACGGAATCTGACCTGAGAACAGTTGCTCTTCTGCTCTAAACGTGGAGTTTGGGTTAGCTGTGGTGGTCTTCATGCTTTGGGCACTGCAGTAGCTTTACAAACTACTCGTGTGGGGGTAATCTGTGGTGGACATGGAGCTTTGTCAACTAGAAGTGGGTTACTATCTGCTGGGGTTGCGGTTAGATAGGTTGTAGCTGGTTCTCTGCCCAACGGTGTAAGTGTGCAATATGGAACCGTCTCGATTATGTGTGGTGGGGCTAGTTTGTTGGCCAGTACAACCATGGTTCTATCTGCATCGATGGGTAGCACTGTCTTTTGTGAAGAACGGGTTTTTGCTCCCTTAGATACTGACATCACCCCCTACAATTCAAATGGCTGATAAACACGAAAAGAAATTGAACGTACAGAGATTGTATGATAGACAGATGTGGTAATTCACATATATGTTGTCTAACCAAACAGGACAGCATGACACAATTTCACATATATGACGCCTAACTAAATAGGATAGCATGACACAGTTTCAGATATATGATGGATAACTTAACAGGATATAATGGCATAATTCAACATATGATGAGTACCTAAACAGGATGACATGACAAAACTATATGATGTCTTTCTAAAATAGGTTGGGATGAAATAATTCACATACATGTTGTCTAAGTATACATGATGGCATGATATAATTGACATAATTGATTCATATACTAAGCAGCTGGCACTCGCATGTATGATCTCTAAACTAAGCAGGTGGAATTCAATATTGTGCATATGATATCTAAACTAAGCAATGCAAGACACCATATGCATCATATGAGAAATATAAACATTGCAACTTAGAGCATACACCTCAGGTGGGATATAGGACTGGTCATCTGTCTCTGAATCCTCCTCTGAGGAGCTCCCTGTAACCATCGAGATATATGCTTCAACGGGTACCATTGCCTGCTCTGAAGACCATGTTTTCACTCTAGATTTTTCCATAACCGGCTCAAATGGTGCTACACATGAAGAGTAGTTCAATATACACAGATTGTCGACAAATAGAATACATAATGAAAAAAAAGATGGCATGAGATAATTCACATATATGATGCCTGGCTCCACGGCGGTGCATAATTCACACATATGATAACTGGCTGAAAAACATGGCATTGCATAATTCACATATCTGATATAGAAAGCAAACAAGAGGCATTCACACAAAGCATGTCTAATCTAAGCAGATGACATGGCAATGCAAGACATCATATGCATGATATGAGCAATATAACCCAGCCAAGTTAGAGCATGCACTTCGGGGGGGGGGGATACGACTGGTCATCTGTCTCTGAATCCTCCTCTGAGGAGCTATCTGTAACCAGCAAGAAATCTGCATCGACAGGTAACACTGGCTGCTCAGAAGACCTTGTTTTCACTCCAGATTTTCCCATGACCGACTCAAATGGCTGATGCACAGGAATAGTATATGAATGTATAAACACTGTTGACAAATGGAATACATTATGGAAAAAAATATGGCACGATACAATTCACATATATGATGACTGGCTAAATAGGATGGCATTGCATGATTCACGTATATGATGCCTGGCTAAAGAAGATGGCATTGCATAATTCCCATATACTCCCTCTGTTCCTAAATATTTATCTTTTTAGAGATTTCAAACGGACTACCACATATGGATGTATATAGACATATTTTAGAGTGTAGATTCACTCATTTTGTTCCGTATGTAGTCACTTGTTGAAATCTCTAAAAAGACAAATATTTAGGAATGGTGGGAGTATGATATAGAAACCAAACAGGTGCATTCACACAAAGCAAATCTAAACTAAGCTGATGACATATAAGATGTATAATGTAAGCCATGCAAGGCGCCATATGCATGATATGACCAACATCAGCATGCCAGGTTAGAGCAAACACCTCAGGTGGTAAACAGGCATGGTCGGATCCTTCTGAATCCCCATCTAAACAGTTATCTTCCTCTGGAATACAATCTGGAAATGTAGGAGGGGGGCCCACTTCGCCCACCATGGAGCGGCGTCTGCATGACATTATATTCCCATGCAACAGTCTTCTCTTTTTCTCTACATGTTCAGTACGATTGTTTACAATATCTGACATGCATAATAAAAAAATAGTTAGATTTTGTAAGGCCTAAGGGGTGCATGCAAAAATCAAGACTGATGGTAGCAAACAAGTGGATGGATCCAAAACTAATGATAGCAGGTAGATTATAGCTTTAGTTTAAAAAGATAGACAATGGATCATCTATTGTTTGTTGCCCACCCAACATGAACCACATAGAAGACCCCAGATGAACCACATAGTAGACAGATACTATTCGTTGCTGGCTCGATATGAGACCCATGGGCATTTCAAAACTCAAGTTTGAACGATAAAGTAGCAGGTAATAATAACCGATGTATAACATAAGCAAACACAGAAGACTGCGACCTCTCTTCCGGAACTGTGTAGTCCTCAGGTTCATCTGCTCAAATGATGATGGTAATGAAGTTGGCGTGGCTGCCGACAATGGGGAAGATGATCTGAGGCGACGAAAGAAAGTCTGCAGGGGGGATCTCCACTGCAGTGAACGCTTCTGTCGATGGTGCACCTCAGGTGGGGTGGATGACGACACGGTAGGAGCAGGACATAACACACAAAGTTTTCTTTGACGCCTATCTGAAAATGAAGTAAATCTGTATGGGCTCCTTAGAATTGGAGGATTCTATAAACGCAGGGACAGGAAAAACACAGTAGGAATGCACGTGCAAAATAGAGCGTTTGGAAACATAGGATTTCAGTCAACCTGGGTGTTTGGTTCACATGAATTGGAAGAACATAGGAATGGAGAAACGTGGTCAAATTAAAGTCAAACCACGTGAAAATGAAAAAAATAAGAATCTTATTATGCCAGTAATGCAATTAGTTATGTTCTTCATGCATATTAATTTGAAAAAGACGTCCAAGTGAATAAAATTCCTACGTTTTTTCTTCGAAAGAGACACCAAAGGAAAAAAATCCTCCAGTTTTGCTTTGCTCCACTCCTTCTAATAGATTTGCACGAATAGTAGTTCTATAGCAAAGGATCCCTAAGGGATTGACATGAATGCAGAGTAACAAACTGATGCGATGAGTGTACAACCTCTTTGGCACAACCTTGTGGACCTCAACATCATTGGGTTGGACGTGGAGGATGGTGATGATGCTGGTGTGACTGTCGGAAGCGAGGAAGAAGATCCGAGGCCTCTGGAATTGGTGCCGAGGGTACTGCTCCGCTGTGATGGACGGTTCCGTTGTTGGAGCAGCTCCGGTAAGGTGTACGGCGACGAGGCTGAAGCAGGACAAGACAGACAATGTTAATCTGAAGTGGGACCCTAATATCATCTACAATAGATCATGTAAAATACATCACCAAAAAGTTCTAGATGTAAAACGCATCAGCCGTGCCACGACTGCTCCGACAGATGCTGTAAGTACTGTTCACTCTGAACTTAGAAAATGAACTTTACAGTCGAAACTGAATTTTACTATCGAAATTGATTGAACTAGTAGCAGAGCATTGCAATAAATGTTTAGGGCGTTCGAGCACTAGTAGCAGAGAAGCAGTGATCTAAATCAGCAGACGCTCGAGCAGGGAACACACTAGCAGAGAACAAGTCGTGCAGTAGCACCGCGAGCGAGTGCTAAAGCAGCAACTCTTGTAGCTACCGGAGGTCGTGCAGCAGCAGCAGCGGCAGCGCAAAGCAAGAGCAAGAGCAGAGCAGCAGCACGAACGAAAGCAAGAACAGTGCAGCAGCGCGACCGACAGCAAGAATAGAGCCGCAGCGCGAGCGAGAGCCGGAGCAGCTACAGCTAGTGTCGTTGTGGAAGTCGCTGCTGAGGAAGCAACGACATGGGGGAGAGACATCGTGGATGATGTGGTCGGTGACAGCGCCATCGATGGAGACCCGCCATGTCTGCTCGGTATCGAGCACCGGCAGCCCCGTGAGATCGAATAAAAGATAAAATGCAGCGGTGAGTGCAGAACCTCCTTGGTGGCGCCGAGTTGGCCTCGGCTTCATCAGAGGAATTGGTGAGGGTGATGTAGTTTCGGTGGGGCAGGTCAAGACGGTGCTGTGGGGATTGAGGTGGCGCGATAGACGAGGCGAATGTCGGGGCAGCTCCTAGGAGGTGGAGCATGGGGCTGCTGATCCGGCAGGATGAAGAGATCAAGAACGGATCCTCATACGGTGCGGTGGATGAGGGACGGCGAGCTGTTGTAGTGGACGACGTAGTCGGGGAAGAGTCTCTGTCTGGCCGCGGTCGGGAGGCCGACGAAGGAGCGTGGGGTTTCACGGGTTTTGGCGGCCTTGGTGTATGAATAGGGGGGAAAGGGGGAGGGGGGAGCCAAGCTTAGGGACATGCTTGTCCGAAATGTAGGGTAAGTTACCAGCGTACCCCACTAGTTTTGACATAGCGACGTGGAGCTTCATTTCCGGCTGAGGGGTAGAAGGGGGATTTCATGTGTCTGGGCTGCGGGACCGATTTCGGATGAGGAGGGAGTTCTCACGCGCGTCAAAATTTTGAGATAACAAGGCGCGGAGCGGGTTGAAGAGGCGGGAGTTTCAAAGCAGGTGAGACAAAAGATACTCGAGCTTGAAAATTTCAGGATAACAAGGTGTAGATTCCTTGTTCAGCAGAACAAACTTAATGTGTAAAAAAAGCAATTCATACAAGACACAAGAGAGTCATGTCCCATTTTACTATATTTCTATAGATGCCATTGAAAAAACTACAAGAAAAATGTAAAAAAAATTGGGAGAACAAGATTACCCTGCACAGTACCAAATCGATTCGCACTTCCCTCAACAACAACAAAAAACAAATCAATTCCCACCAAAAGAAAGAGTAATGTCCCTTTTATATGATTACAAATGCCAGGATCTCAAATTTCAATTTTTGAATCCACGTTATGTTGAATTCGAATATATCGTTAGGTGACCTTGCGGTTTATAATTGATGTAGTTGTACATATTGATCTTCCATCATATATGAACATTTTACTCCACCATGTGAACATATATATTGTCGTCTACCATATGGACTAAATTTGAATCAATTTTCCTTATTTGAATACAATTGTTGTCAAGTTATACAATAATTTAAATATTATCTTGATAACAAAAAACATGCATATAGCAGTAATCATATTTCACTATGAACTACATGTACCATACGCTCTCCAATTCAAATATTTGTATCCATTTTATGTTGAATTCAAATCATAGTACATTATTGGTCTAGGTAGCGAGATGTTCGGGATAATCTAAACCCTGTTTTCATATGTATAATTTTTGGCTGAATTGGGACAAGTTTTGGTATAAGCTTCCTACAAAACCAGAGATTCTCTCAACAAGCCTCGTGGTTCCGAGAGGGAACGTGTCACCTTTGTGTGCGAAACAATATACGTTGCCTCCCCCCTGATTTTCTTTACAGTGGCAACATAGAACTATATGAGTGCCCTGTTAAATTTTGGAATTATTTCAGGTTCGTTTGGCCTTTTTATACATTAATTGAGTTTTTGGACTTTTAATGTGCATAATCTAAATATGAATTGCATGCAGATGCTCCGGTGCACCAAAGTTGGTTGAAAAATCACATGTGTGTCCTTGGTTGAATTTCTAGGTCCCATGGAAGAAATGAGAATGAAATTCAAACATCTGGGCGTCGTGACTCGGCCGAGAACATCAAGAAACTTAGATTTTAAATTCATGTAAATCCAAAACTCGCCTAAAATCATGAAACTTGGCATGGTGTCATGTCATGGCACTAACATGTTGTGGTAAAAAAATTGGGCCGATTTGGAAGCTCGTGGTTCTAAGAGGGAACGTGCCACCTTTGAGTGTGAAACTATATACGCTGCCCCCCTTGAGTTTCTTAACAAAGACAACATAGAACTACATGAGTGCCCTGTTAAATTTTGGAATTAGTCCGGGTTCGTTTGTCGTTTTTATACATTAATTGAGTTTCTGGTCATTTGATGTGCATAAGTCAAATTTGAACTACAAGCACATGCTCTCGTGCACCAAAGTTGGTTGAAAAATCACATTTGTGTCCTCGGGTGAATTTCTAGGTCCCATGCAAGAAATGAGAATAAAATTAAAACATCTGGGCATCGTGGCTCGGCCGAGAACATTGAGAAACTTGGTTTTAAAATTCTTGTAAATCCAAAACACGTCTAAAAATCATGAAACTTGGCATGGGTGTCATGTCATGGTACTACCATGCTGTGGTAAAAAAATTGGCCGAATAGGAACAGATTTCAGTATAAGCTTCTTGCAAACCGAAGCTTCTCTCAAGAAGGCTAGTGGTTCTGAGAGGGAACGTGCCACCTTTGAGTGCGAAATGATATACGCTGTCCCCCTTGAGTTTATTTACAAAGGCAACATAGAACTACATGAGTGCCCTGTTAAATTTTGGAATTATTCCGGCTTCGTTTGGCCTTATTTACACATTAATTGAGTTTTTGGTCATTTAATGTGCATAATTCAAATTTGAACTACAAGCACATCTCCCGTGCACCAAAGTTGGTTGAAAAATCACATTTGTGTCCTCGAGTGAATTTCTAGGTCCCATGCAAAAAATGAGAATAAAATTCAAACATCTGGGCATCGTGGCTCAGTCGAGAACATTGAGGAACTTGGTTTTAAAATCATGAAACTTGGCATGGTGTCATGTCATGGTAGTACCATGCCGTGGTAAAAAAATTGGCCGAATAGGAACAAATTTTGGTATAAGCTTCTTGCAAATCGGAGCTTCTCTCAAGAAGGCTCGTGTTTCTGGGAGGGAACGTGTCACCTTTGTGTGCATAATTCAAATTTGAAATACAAGCACATGTTCCAGTGCACCAAAGTTGGTTGAAAAATCACATGTGTGTCCTCGGGTAAATTTCTAGGTTCCATGCAAGAAATGGGAATGAAATTCAAAATTCTGGGCGTCGTAGTTGGGTTGGAAACATTGAGATAATTAGTTTTTTAATTCCTATAAATCCAAAACACGCATGAAAATAATGAAACTTGGCTTGGTGGCATGACATGGCACCAACATGTTGTGGTAATTTTGCAGTCCGATTTGCGAAGGCGCACACATTAACAATCAACAAAGTCATTATGGAACAAGTGCTGTCACGTTACTATAGGAAACACAAGTATTATTGAAACCGTGGGCGTTATATTTACTAGTACAATTTACATGCCGCCACGCGTCCCCATTTTTTATTAGCTAGGAGGCACCGTGCAGGGTAGCTATTTGAGTACGAGAGGCGCGCGATCAGACCCCTGCGCGTGCTTATCAGGAGCAGAGCCCTTTGCCCTCCATCTGCCGTCCACCTCTCTCCCAAGGTCTCCATTAATGGTGCTCGAGCCTCGGTTTAATGGCGTGGCTATGTCTCACTCAACTGAGATTTAAGAGAGAAAAAAGAAAATCTGAAAGCACGGATCTTGATGTAAGATCGACGGACCTATATAGCATCTACTACGACTTATAGCAAGACTGATGAATATATAAGGACGATTAATATTCTTACATAATTAGAAAGATAATTAAAAAAGCCACATGCGGCTATGCCCCAAATACACAAGGGCAAAAGAAGAAGGAAGACAAGGATCTGGCTCGCTGATCTCTACTTTCTTGATGCATTACTGCAGGCCGCGGGAACTAGTCTTCGCGGCGAGCGGCGATGAGCTCTTTAGTGTCCTCAAGGCGCTACTTGAGAACATCCACGGATTCCTCCACCAGCCTTTGGTGCTCGTTGCGGAGCATGTCATTCTCGTCCATAAGTTTCTTGACGATGACGCCGGTCCTCTTCAACCAGGCACTGGTCTCCTCCTGCTGGTCTGCACTTCGGACGATCTTCGCCCTCAGCAGGTCACGCTCGGCCTGGAGCCTCTCATTGCCCTCCCTTAGTTGCCGGATGACGCGAGTAGCCTGTTCAAATGAGGCTTTCATGTCGTCCTGCAACCAGCCGGAGATCTGATCCATCTAGCTATGGACGATCGCATGCATCCGCCTATAACAGTTGTCGCCTGCCCGCGAGATATTTTCCTAGGCCACCACGGTGCGGCGGGACATCTCTGGTGCATTTGCGGAGTGGCGGGACATCTCTGGTGCATTTGCGGAGCGGCGGGACATCTCTGCTGCTTCCATGGCGCGGTCGGACTAGTCTGCTGCATCGACGGTGCGGCGGGACCTCGGTGCTGCTTCAGCGGCGCGGCGGGACCTCTGTGCTGCTACTTCCACGCGGCGGGACATGTCGGCTGCTTTCGCAGCGAGGCAGGACATCTCTCATGCTTCCGCTTCCTTGCTCGCCTCTCCCTGGTGGCAATCTCTCGACCCAGAACTCACGCTAGCCATGGCAGACGCAAGGGAAGGATGCTGAATGACTTGTTTGTTTTTGTGGATGAGGAGTTGAGGAGGAATGTGCAGTCGTCTTGCCATACTAGTATTTATAACCGAGTACTAATACGCTCCTAATTGGGAAACCGTTTAGGTTGTGATCGGTGTGAACAGGTTTGCAATTCAATATAGCATGGTACTAATACGCTCCTAAGTGGGAAACCGTTTAGGTTGTGATCGGTGTGAACAAGTTTGCAATTCAATATAGCGTGGAGTAATTTGGAATGTGACGAGACGCAAGCTCAAAATTTATTGACGGTTCTAGTTTCGAAGTGCAGCACTATTCCCGGATGGAGTAGTTCTTTTTCTACTGCTGTGTACGTGCAATAAATGGCACCGTCGTATACATATCTTACGGTTAATGGGGCGTTCGACAGGAATAGCCATGTGGCGAGCTCTAGGCTAGTCTTTTTTTCAGACGCATTAAACCTATCTCTAGGGACTTCTCGCACGCACCATCGTGCCACCCACAAAAACTTGTACTCTGAGTTTAGTACGTTATACGTGAAGTATGTTATATAGGAAGAGAAGAGGTGCACGCACGCACTCGTCCTCTCACACACGCGTCTGTTTTTTCTCGAAAAGGAGGATGATGACCCCCGGCCTCTGCATCTGGGAGTCACACACGAATTTGTAGCTACGAATTGTAGTGTTCTCAACCATCCGATTGGCTCTATCATGGATGTACCTATATACTAAAACATGTCTAGATACATCTATATTTTGACAAATGGAAGGCATGTATTGTGGAACGGAGGGAGTGCTTGTCATCAAAATGGATAAAAAGGGACGTATCTAGAACTAAAATACGTCTACATACATCTCCTTTTATCCATTTTGATGACAAGTAGTACTTCTTACCCAAAGGAACTTTATATCCAACAGACGCAAAATATTCGTTCGACTGTTGAAAATTACTGATCTGATGTCGAAGTAATTGCTGCATCGCCACCAAAACCCACCATTTCTTAAGGTAAAGTAGACCGAGGTAATCCCTATATTAGCATATTACTAAGATAAACAGAAGGCACTATAGAAACATTTAGGACGTGAGCTTGTCAATCTGAATGTGGAGGGACACCAGCTTAGCCCTGGCCAGCAGCTTGGGCGGAACTGTGAAGAAGGTCAGCTCCTACACATTGACGTTGCCGGCATCCTTGCTGCTTGTCACCTCCATTTCCACCTTGATGGCGTCGGTCGTGCCTTTGGGCTCCCCCGATGGGCCGTTCGCCCACAGCTTGGCCACATAGTGCGGCAGTGGGGACGCCCCCGCTCTGATGCAGACGACTGACACGGCGATAGGCGCGCCGATGTCGAGCACACCGCCGACCAGGAAAAATGCGCGGCTGTCCTCCTCCGCGAACAGCAACAACCGTGGCTCCGACAGTGGCACTTGCAGCTGGAGCACCTTGCCGTACTGGATCCTGTGCACGGGCATGGGATGCGCGGTTCTGATGTGGTGGTACAGCGCCGGCGGCGGGCCTTCGTAGCCGCAGACGGGCACGGGGCATTTGTAGGGCGTGAGAGGACACACGCTCTGGTGATCGGCGAGCTTGTGGTAAGTGACATAGAGCCCACAGCCTTCGTGCGGGCACTCCACCCTCACCGACGAAAGGACGGTGTCCACCGCCGTGTTCCGCACATCGAAGCCACCGCCGCGCTCGCACTTCTGGCATATTTTATACTACTTCAAGGTGCATTAAATCAACACATGCAAGTATCAAAATGAGAGTCACTGCATGCATGCATGCATTGTAATTACTAGTAATGCATCGGTAAATGCAAATTATTGAAATATATCGAGTGCAGTGCTTTGATGTGTCGCGTCAACTCGTACATCAACGAGAAGTTTGATTATCCTCTCCCTCTTGGACTTAACTGCACCTACCTTTGGCTGTATGACAGGTTGGCCACCCACCTGTCGAGCCCACCTGTCATACACGCAAAGGCAGGAGCGTCCCCCGCTCACCGATGAGCATGGTGGCTGGCAAGACTAGGAGAAGCTTTCGCTACATGCTCTCCCTCCCGCACGCGGTGAACATGCAGCAGTTCAATCGGTGTCAGATTGCCAGAAGCATACTGTAGTACTCATCCAATGCAGTAGTACTCCATCATTGTTTGACTTCCCAAAGAGGCGAAGAGCCAAGCGCAACCCGGATGCTCGTGTGGCAGTTTCATGTGTAGAGTAGTCTAGGATAGCGTGTACCGTGCCTATAAGCTTAAAATCGTTGTGGCCGTCTCGAAGTTTTTAAAAAAAACTAAAATAGTCTTCTGGCCTTACCTGTCACCCTGGTGATTGTAGTTTGCATGCTCATCTGGTCAAGACAGGAATATATATTTTAATTTGTTTTTTTTGAAAAGGGGGGACTCCCCAGCCTCTGCATCAGAATGATGCATACGACCACATATATTTTAATTTGTGGTGGGTAAATGTTAGAGGTTGCAACAAATATATTGTACACTGCGGGACTTTCAGCCAAGTTTAGAGGCAAGCATGTGGGGATAGTGCTATGATGTGTCGCGTCAACTCGTACAACGAGGAGAAGCTTGATTTTACTACTACACACCTTCTCCCTCGCCCATGCGGGCGGTTGCTCGCAAACGAGGACAGGCTTTTGCTTAGTAGTACTTCTACAACAAGCTATCCGTCCTGCTCGCGGTGGACGGACATGCAACATTGGATTCGACACTGTAGAAGCAGTAGTAGTAACATCAATGTCCGTCTTCTCGAAGAGGCGAAGAGCCAAGCGCAAACCGAACGTTGCAGTTGCAAACATTGGAGCACGCATATAGCCAGGCTCTTGCATGAGACAAAATTGCTATGTGAGCCCACTATTATACTAGTACGTACAACTACTTGCTAGTATAGCCCTGTAAACCAGAAAGGATTATTTGCCCTTCTAGAGATTTCAACAAGTGACAATACTACACCGAGACGGAGTACATATCGAGCAAGATGAGTGAATTTGCACCGTAAATAAATATGTGTCGTTTTCCTCTCCAAGGTGCACAATATTGAGTATACTGACTAGTCTATTTTTGACATGCATTTATGTTTTTTGACATAGTACAGACGCAAACGCTCATATACATGTGCGTACACTCACCCCTATGAACGCACACACGCACAGCACTATCATCTTGAAATTTATGAAGTCACCATAGGCACCTCGTCGTCGATGGGTCCATAGGTGCTTGAATGCCAAGGAGGGAGAGGGTAGCGGTTCCCGAGACGTTGAACGGTCAATGATGCATCCTCAATTACATGAAGAGGGAATTAATTGGAGAAGCAGAATAGAGCCAGCACAATGTGAATGCAACAAAGTTTGGACTCTCATATAATAAAGGTGCCCCACCACTCCAATCCATCTACTCCCAAGTCTGTATGCAACACTGCTCACTCCAATCCAAGACCAAGTGACCAGAAGCCACAAGCACCTATGGAGGCGATGGACACGAGTGGCAGTCGGTTGTGCCAAATTATCCAAGGTGCCGGCCTACGGCCCCGCACCGCGCAGAGTTTCCAGACAGTGCTGGCGACCGCCGGCATCGTAGCCCTCGCCGACGCTGGCTTCGCCTCTCGCATGGACGACATGATGGTCAACTCCATCCGCAAGTTCACCGCCATCAAGAAGCGCGCAGACGACCTTGCCGTACTGCTCCAGCTCGCGTGCCCAGGCTCCTCATTGCCTGCCACCCTCATCGTCGTCCATGGTGACGAACTCTTTCAAGCCTTGGTGGCCCTGCAGGTGCCGGAGGTCGCGACAAACAATGTGCACCTCGAGGCCGCGCTCGCCGCGCAGCGCCTCGCCATGCAAGAAACCGTCGACCTGCACATCCATGTCTATGAGGAAATCGTCTACATAGGCCACTACAAGGCAAGCAAGGACCGAAAGACGTTGGCCTTCTTCCAGCGGCTGGAATCTTTGGACGCCATTGTTTAGAAGCACGTCGACCTGGCCACGAAAGCCGCTGCTACTTAGGCACCGTTCGGTGGGCCGGTGCCCTGAGTCGAGGAGGTGGACATCGTCGATGGATGCATCTCTTCTTCTTGCCTCTTGTAACCAGCACTGCATCGCCTCGTGGCCTTAATGTTTTATTAGTATAGTACTCCCTTGTTCCCAAATATAAGTCTTTCTAAAGATTCCAGCAAGTGACTACTACATACGAAGCAAAATGAGTGAATCTACACTCTAAACTATGTCTACATACATCTGTATGTTGTATTCCATTTGAAATAGTATCTAAAAAGGCATATATTTAGGAATGGAGGGAGTATATGGCATTTTTATTCCATTCATAACATTTTCACTGTGAGGTGGGGCCGTAGTTGAGCAAACCCACCCCGCCCACCGGGCGTTGGCTGAGTCTAGAATTAGAAGAGAGAAACGAGGGAGGAGAGCTAGCTGTAGCACGGACGCTATTGTCAGATGGGACTCGTGTTTATAGAATAGGAGTACTAAGCACTCGTGCCTCTATTTTTTTTGAGGGAAAAATTAGTCGTATGTCTAGTACCACTAGTTGGGTGCGTGCGACCTGTAGCTGTCATCACTTTAGGTCTCCTTTTTGAACCGTAGCTACGCTTCACAATACATATTTTTTTCACGCATTTATCCTCCTATATGTACTCCTAGGCTATTTCCACGTGCTCCCATTCGCCGACATGTGGGACATAGAGCATCTGGGTCGTAGTGCATGCATGACTCAGAGCATATGCCGGGGTACTTTACATTTCAGACCTCACGAATTACATGCAAACCCCCCGCAGAAGAATAAATAAATGAATGAATTACTACATGAAACCGGATTATTTTCATAGAAACCGGAGCACGTTCATTAAATTTTGGACATAACACGTTTATAAAAAATGACCAGACCTAAACCAGTCTAAGGGCCTCTTTGATTTTTCCCGCAAAAAGGCCTCTTTGATTCGTAGGATACTGAAAACACAGGAGTGGGGAAAGTATGATGGCGATGAACCGAGACGAGGAGAACTCTAACTCAGTTAGAGGTTAGAGTTAGATTCTAACCCTGAACTAACTCTAAACCAAAGAGGTGTATGGATGGCAGGGTTAGATTGACAATAAATGCTCTTTCTCAATCATTTGACTACTTTGGACCCTATTTCCTGCCGGATTTGGTGTGGCCGGCTCTTCTGTGGCCTCCTCCCGCTCACAATTGACATAAACGAACCATCTTTACAAATCAAGCATGCAAAACATGATAATTTTTACTTTGTCCATACAAATGATATATCCCACTTAAACATACAAGTCGTCAATCAAGCTTCACAAAAAAAACACTTCATGAAACAAAGCATGAGCTAACTCATCGCGGAAGTCATTCACGATAGGGAGGGAGCCCGGAGCCCCTCACGCACCGAGGGAGGAGCTCGCCATCGTTGCTCTGGAGGAAGGCTCTGTATAGCCCAAGCCTCAGGAACCCCTCCGACGCTGGCCCTTGCGAGTTGAGGTCGACACAGGCATGGGTAGCAGGGCCGCTTGCCGCCGACTGGGAACTTAATCTTTGGGCCTCTAGAAATAATGCAAGCTTGTAACTAAAATACCTAGAAAGGTGAACTGAATCTTTGGGCCTCTAGAAATAATGCAAGCCTGAAACTGAAATACCTAGAAAGGTGAACTGAGTCTTTGGGCCTCTAGAAATAATGCAAGCCTGAAACTAAAACACCTAGAAAGGTGAACTGAATCTTTGGGCCTCTAGAAATAATGCAAGCCTGAAACTGAAATACCTTGAAAGGTGAACTGAATCTTTGGGCCTCTAGAAAGATTTATTACCTCCTCAAGCAGCATCAAACAATTCCATGCATGCACCACAAATCTATACCAAGTTTGATCAAGATCTACTTTTCCAAATCAGAATTAGCACTAGAGCGAGCAAGATCAATGATATGGCCGTGAGACAGAGAAGGAACGAACAAACTCACCCCTCTCGCGACCTCCCTGGTAGATGCGCCGCCGTGGCGCACGACAGAGGGAGAAAACGACTGGTGAAGGGGGAGCGGGGCGACCTTCGAAGGCCGGGGGGAGAGGGCGGCCGGAGTAGGGTGGCGGAGGTTGGAAGGAGAGGGCGGCCGGAGGAGAGAGAGGGCGAGCGGCGCTTGGGCGGGCGGTCCTATGGGGAATAGAGAGGAGTCGTGCGAGAGGGGGGGAGCGATCTGGTGCGGGCAGGGGAGATTTTTTTAGTTCTCTTTTAGTGGGCCCAAGGATAACTAACCCAATTAGAACCTCTCCACTGGGCTAGTTTTTTTAGCTGGCTTAGACCAAACTACTCAAACTAACCCCTCTTGTTTCGATAGTTTGAGGCTATTTCAACCCAAACTAGCTCTAACTCAGGGATCCAAACAAAGAGGAGTGTTACTGTACATGCTACAGTGTGGACCGTAGCACATTGTTTTTTATGACCATATCACCACATTGTTTTCTACTGCTGGTTCATTGGGCTACCGTGGTTCACACTGCTGGTTCACTGGGCTGCCGTGGTTCGCACTGTTGGTTCACTGGGCTGCCGTGGTTCGCACTCCTCCGACCTGAGTAGTAGTAGTAGTACTAGTATATACCACATCATTCTTTGTTCCTTCTTACTACTCCGACATGTGGGAGAGCCAGCATCCAGGTCGACATGTCATGCACCAGATTAGAGCGCAGAACGGAAGGGGGGCATCACCCGGTCGGAGCGCCAGTAATTCATGACTATAGTGAGTGGTCATATCACAAGTCTTTCCAGCAGTAACGCGCTGTCAAGTCGCACAGCCCGACCTTTCCAGCAGTATGTTTGAGAATCCGCCACTCGCTCACCCTCCTCGCCTCTCTGTCAAACCACCTACTCGAAAACTGTCGCACATACTGCCAGGGAAAAGCCCCGCCCTCAACATTTAACTATGCAAAAATAGTCCGAGCTTGTTCGTTCCATATAAATACAGTACTTACTGTATGTTTATTCACCCGTGGGGTTGTTCAATGAATGGAGGGGCGGGGAGCACAAGTGAACAATACTAGTACTACTAGTAGTAAGTAGGAGTCGTACAGTAGTCACCTTAAATAGAGATTTTCTTTTCTTTAATGCCACGTACACAAATTGAAACGCTTGTTGTAGAGAGAAAAAACATAACCACTCCGCTATATATGTACGCAGGGGCCTGAGCGCTTGCTTTACTAGGGTTGCTCTCTTCATTCTCTCATCCTCTCCAAATATAAACAAGACAGCGGTAGCGACATTTTCTCTCTGCTCACCGCTGGTCACAGATCCGGCCGGATCCCTTCGGCCAGTGTGTGTAGAGGACTAAAAGGTGCATCGTTCATGCGGTCATCGCTGCCGAGGGAGGAAACCCACATCTGCCGGAGGGGCCCGATCCTCTGCCCATGTCGTTCTCTCGGACACAGCAATGGCTCGGGAGGTCCTCCGACCCTTCTTCCTCCCTGCCGTATTGTCCGCAGATCCGACCTGTCGCCAGCTCCCTCAGGTATAAGTTCTTCGAAAGCGGCCTTGCTCTACTGCCCCAGCTCCCCACGTGTCTGCATGTGCATCTTTTTCTACTCCCATCAGCTCTTCCAAAGCTACCTAAATTTTTAGTATTATTAGAGGTAACGCTACTTCATGCATTCAAATCTAGGGCTTTGTTCAAACAACGAAGAAAGGGGGGAAAGTTGTAGCATGAATCTAGGACTTGATTCAAAGAGGAAATAATATGGTGAAAGTAGTAGAGACTGGATACCCAACCGGCCTCTTGGTTGAAAAGGGAAATAATGGGAAAACGCGGTACAAACTGGATAAGGAACAGATCTATTATTGGTTGAAAAAAGGATAGAAAGTGGCGGCCGGTGGACAAGTCAACAGAGTATGTCCAGGATTAGATTTGCTGCCATCACATAGTAAAAGGACTCCAGGATTAGATTTGCTGCCCTCACATAGTAAAAGGTCTCAGGGTTAGATTTGCTGCCCTCACATAGTAAAAGGTCTCCAGGATTAGATTTTCTGCCCTCACATAATAAAAGGTCTCCAGGATTAGATTTGTTGCCTTCACATAGTAAAAGGTCTCCAGGATTAGATTTGCTGCCCTCACATAGTACAAGGTCTCCAAGATTAGGTTTGCTGCCCTCACATAGCATGAACAAACTCGGCATCACCACTTTATGCCTCCTTATAGGTACATTGTGCTGATGCGTCCACTGTCGCATGTCCTTATACCAACCTTTTTCCGTTGTTAATGTAAGGGCGCATGTAAAATGAAGCGATCACACTGTTACCTTAGGGACATGTCTAACCAGTGTTATTGTTAATCTAATGCCTCCAGTGATAAGATGCAATTAAACTGTGTAACAAAGCTGTTTTCCCCAGTATGATAAGTAAGTTGCTCCTTTACGCTGCTGAATGTCCTGGTGTCCCACGGTCCCATGCCCTTAAACCAACTCTTTAGCTGCTGTTGATTTAGTGTGTCTGGTAAACAAGCAATGCCACCATTAAAGTAATCCCATATTTGAGGAATCTCATTGTTGATCGTAATGCTTTTGGTAACATGAAGCATTGCTGACATTTTAAAATTTCTACTCTCCTTGCGTGATTGCCATGAACATAATTAAGATGCTTCTTTTCATTTTGTATAAGTTTCATATATTCTTATTGACCAGC
Source organism: Triticum dicoccoides (assembly GCF_002162155.2). Lineage (NCBI taxonomy): Eukaryota > Viridiplantae > Streptophyta > Magnoliopsida > Poales > Poaceae > Triticum > Triticum dicoccoides. The sequence continues at coordinate 152,807,188 of NC_041381.1, forward strand.
AACTATTTACTTTCTATCTTTTTGTGCAGATAGGGATGTCCATTTCACCTTGTTGCTATTGTGACCTTTTGGTGAACTGCACAAAACACGTTTTTTGGAATGAGTGTCTTGTGCAGTTCAACTAAAATGTCACGTGGGCAACATCTCTCAATTTTGGTGGAACTGCACAAAATGGTGATTGGAGTTTCCAAAATCTCCGTCAAGTTCTGCTGGTAATCTCGTGCAACATTTTATTAGCCTTTGCAAGATGGAGCCGTCACTGTCACCACAATGGCACTTTATTTTAGTGGAACTGCACAAAAGGATAAGAAAATTATAGTTGCACCTTACATGAGCCGGACAGCCAACCTTAATGTTCCTCAATTTTAGTGCAACTACTCCCTCCGTTCGGAATTACTTGTCATAAAACTGGATGTATCTACAACTAAAATACATCTAGATACATTCATTTCTTGGACGAGTAATTCTGAACAGAGGGAGTACTAAAGAAGGACCTGCCAGCTCACAAGAGCAAGTACTTCTTGCTAGCTGAATGATGCAATCTTTGCTTCATTTCAGGTGAACTACAGAAAAAGGTGCATGAATTGAATCATGGAACTCCAGGCAGACCTCATCCTAGTGGAGCTGCAGGTTGAGTTCAAGGAGGCCACTATTAAAGCGAAATCATGCTCTCCTTGTTTGTGTTGTGCAAACAAGAATACTCAACTACAGATGTTGTGACGGTCAAGAGCATTCGCCAAGTTCTTTGATTGTATGACATGGCTAGCCAAGATGGATTTAATCCTGATATTCACTTTATCAAAAGGCTCTAATGGGTTGTTTCTGAATCTTGCAAGCTGGGAATCAATGAGATGTGTAGGCATCTTTGTTGTACTTATTATTTGAATCTTATTTGTTGGTTCTGAATCTTGCAAGCTGGGAATCAATGAGATGTGTAGGCATCTTTGTTGTACTTATTATTTGGATCTTATTTGTTGGTTCTGAATCTTGCAAGCTGGGAATCAATGAGATGTGTAGGCATCTTTGTTGTACTTATTATTTGGATCTTATTTGTTGGTTCTGAATCTTGCAAGCTTGGAAACACGGCATGATGATGTAGAGGACAACAACCATAAAAAATAGTTCAAGCTTGGTAGTATTATCTTTGTGAAAGTGCGACAAATGTGCTGATCCTGTGCATCCTGAGAATAATAATTCTAATTGTTGTGCTTGTTGATCCTGTGGCACTGATAGAACGAGCCAATGCATTGCTTGTTTTAAGTATAAATTTCTATTAAAGCTAATTAAATTTAAGTAAAGTGACCACTAGCTCCTGTTATTACAGTACCAATACAGACCCGCTCGTGAACCGACATGTGGCCGAAGTAGGTTTCTTAATGGAGACGTTTGAATGCACCAAGGGTGCATCTTCTGCCGGGCGTGCAGTGTACGAGGGAGGGGTAGTAACTGTTGTCGCATGTACACACTCAGCTTACTGTTGAATTCAGTTCCCCAAGAGCTGAAAAATGAACTGCTGCCACCGTCTACACACTCGTTCACTCGAAGAGACTCCAATGCCGATCCGAGGGGTGAGCCTGCTGGATATGGACTTCAGCAAGGAGTTCCCCTTTGAGTTCGCCATTCAGTCCTATGGCTGCACCAAGTTGAATGTGATGTACACCAACGATCCGGACTCGGTGAAGCTCTGCCTTGCCTCAGTCCTATGGCTGCACCAGGTTCTGGAGCATTTGCCCGTTTCATCGGCAGTGCTGACTACACCTTCGCTACAGTGGAGAGAAGGAAGAACGCGACGATTCGGCCATCTGGTGCAACAAGCTTGTCGACATCCAGAAGCAATACAAGATCATCAGCAACGAGCAGGAGAAGGACTCCGTGGTTGACCTCGCCGAGACCATCATCGACCCCTGATACGCCAACATGAAAGAAGACAATGATACCAAGGACCTGAACATGTGGGAGGTACCTCTGAATCTAGCCTAAATAACCTACGGAGCCAAGGACGCATACGCATGCTACGACATGTACAGGCAGATCTTGGACATGAGGGCGTGTCTGCTTCCCATAACCGACGAGTACACGGACAGCCGCAACGTCATGATCAAGCGTGCCAGGAAGGTCTAGATGTTGTACTTTATCTGTTTATAAGCACCTTTATCATCTGAGTATTTCAATTATCTGTTTGGTCCGAAATATTTCTTTTAAGAACCCATTAACCTGATTGCTTTTTTTAGTGACTATTTGCTTATGTATGTAACTAGTTCACTTGTCCGTTAAAAAAAACTAGTTCACTCGGCTGCCGTGCTTTGAATCTCCTTCCTCCCAACATATTCCCCTCCTCGGGTGGACCCAGCAGGTCTCTGAATTTTCTCCCACTTTCTTTTTCGATGTAAACTGAGTTTTCTCCCAGCACTTTACCCTAGAACCAACTCAATTGTCCCACGTCTAGCCTAAAAAATAATAATACCCCACGTACTATTAACTCATCAAATTTAAATGATATTTTATTTCGTAAGTTGAAAGTTCTTACAAAATAATAATAATAACTGTTTATATAAAACTTGGCAAGTTAACTCCTAGTGATGGCATACTAACCAATGCAGTAATAGACATGCAATCATGTGTTTATGTTTTTATAACATTTCTCCATCTAGCCCAACATGATATTTTCACCCAGACCAGCAAGTCCGCGGAATTCAAGAAAAATGCAAATGGGATTTAAACGGGCTGCATAGATGCTACATCATTGTTTCACCCAGCCCACCAAATGTGTAAGTGCATCTAGTGCCCCTTAGTGATTTTGGTGTATTGAAGACTTATAGGTTAAGGGACTAATGCGTTTGTGAGTGTACACAGGTCTATAAGTCTATGAGGAGTTTGATATTTGCAGAGAAAGTCGACCCCTAAAAATGAAGTTCTTCAACTGAAGACTTTGATATTCTGAAGACTTTCTGAAGACTTTGAAAGCGAAGAAATTGGTGTGACCTTGAAGACTTGGTATTCATTTATGGAACATGAAGCGTGAAGACTTTTGTTTTCGTAGTTTCATTTTCTCTTTCTTGAGTCATAGGAAACACCGTACTGTTAAAGGGGGTCGAGGAAATACTAAGGAAAATTTCCATGTGATGCTCAACTCAAAATCCTACACCTACCAATCCCTTCGAGTGAAGCCTTTGGAAATCTCATACAGTTCAATCACTTTCTTCAGTGACAGAGACGAAGTTCTTCTGGTCGCTGATGAATTTGTTCTGACTGAGGAGTTAGGAATTCGCCAGTGTGAATTACCTACATAGTGAGGAACATGATAGCCCTGATGAATTTGAGAGTCAAATTTCTGACCGTTGCTGTGCTGCGCGCCAGCTATCCCAAAATATCTTATCCACCTAACGGTCATATCATTGAGGGGCATTTATGTCTTATCATGTCGGGCTGCTCCCTAGGCTATAAATAGCTGCCCCCTACAACCACTAGCTGGTTGGCTGCTCCGAGAGAACTTGACACTTGTCATTTGAGAGCAACCCATCCTCCGAGGACTTTGAGCGGAAATCATCGCGTGAGAAAAATCCCAAACCCAAACACCTACAAACCCCAAAGTGATTGAGCATCACTAAAGAAATTGATCCTGCGTGGATCCGACGCTTGTTACCTTTGAAGACTGTGCTTCTTCCAGACGGTTAGGCGTCAAGGTCTACAGCATCCAAGAGGAATAGTGGATCGCCGAGTGACCAAGTCTGTGAAGGTTTGGAAGTCGCCTGAAGACTTACCACGAGTGATTGGACGGGATCTGTGTGATCTTAGTTCAAGGAGAATACAGTGAGGACTGGGTGTCCTGAGCTGCGTGCTTAGTGACTGGGTGTCCGGGACTGCGTGTCCTCGAGTTTAAATACTCAGCCGCTCCAACCAGACGTACAACTGAGACAGCAGTTGGAACTGGTCTACCAAATCATTGTCTTCACCAACCTAACTGGTTCTATTTCCTCAACCCTTTCATTTCCTCATTACTGTGTTGAGTGTTTGTTCATATCTGTGTTTGAAGACTTTGACTGAAGAATTTCTCAATTTCCTCAGTTCAATTTCTTCAGTCTGTTTGTCTTCATCTTGTGTTATCCTGTGATTACGCTTTCTCTACTCTGTGCTTGTCTTCATTTCATCATGATGACCATGCGTGTATTCTGTTATGCTTACTTCTGAATACTTATTCCGCTGCTAATAGTTCTTTGCTCAGGGATTTTCTCACCCGCAAATTCCTTAGTGAAGAATTCATAAAAATCGCCTATTCACCCCCCTCTAGTCGACATAACGCACTTTCAATTGGTATCAGAGCAAAGTACTCCCTTGTTCTGTGTGATTTTGGTTTAACCGCCTGGAGTTTTAGTTATGTCGACCGCAAGTATGAAGAAAGTGACATGCCCTATCTTTGACTGTCATGATTATCCCAAGTGGAAGGCCACGATGAGGAAGCGCCTCATGGCAAGGGACAGCAAGCTGTGGACCGTCACTGAGATTGGTCTTACTGATCTATGCAAGTCGGCGAACGCAGATGATATTCGGAAATACACTCGACTTGACTGCATGGCGAAGGATATCATCTGCTCCTGTCTATCCAGAGACCAATTCAGGCTCATTATGCATCTTTGCAATGCAAAGCTTATCTGGGACCGAATCTCCGATGTCTATGAAGGTCATCGAACTCGTCATGATCCTTGGTTTGAGGACTTCAAGGAATCTCTCAAAACGATGACTTTCGAACCAGAATCATCATCTTCTGCATCATGTCTCATGGCAAAGGGTGTCGAGGTAACCGAATGTTCCTCATCTGAATTTAGTGACTGTGAATCTGATGATGATATTGAACCTAGCTATACCAAACTTGTTTGCATTGCCACCAAACAACAACATGCCTTGGAAAAGGTTCAAAACATGCTAGATAAAAGTGATGATATGTTGGGTGAAGAAATGGATCGCACTAAAGCCCTGACTGAAAATCTTCAGAGACTTCAGTCTAGGTTTGATAACCTTCAGAGTCATCATAACACTCTCTTATCTGATCATGAGAAACTTTCTTATGAATTTCTTCAAAGAAAGCAAGATCTTGAGAAGCTAAGAGTAAGTTATGAAGATCTTCAGAAGGAGCGCGATTCATTACTTGCTCAACAAATCAGCACTTCTCAGGAAGAATTTGTTCCTCCGTGCTTAAAGTGCATTGAATGTGAATCTGCTAATTCTTCGCCTGAATGTTCAAATGCTTCAACTGTTACAAATTCTTCATCTGCCTCTGCTATCACTAATTCCTCATCTGAGGACATTGCTAGTATCACTGACGATGCAGGGCTGAAGGAACTGTACACGACAGGCATGTACAAAAGCCTCAAAGGGCATCAGATTCTTTGTGATGTTCTCAAAAAGCAGATCCTCAATAGAAACCCTAGGAAAGAGGGTATTGCCTTTGAGACGAAACTTAATGCTGATGGAACATATTGGAAACCTGAGCAGTACCCCAAAACCTCATGGGTTGCTGCAAAGGGACCTCCAGTTGATCCATCCATGTTATCTGGCTTTACATGTGAATCTCCTCATTCTTCTGATGAGTCATTTGACTCCAACTATAAACTGTTCAAAAATCAGAATGGTGAAGTATTTGCTAGATATGTTGGGACTAACTGCAGGAACGGTTCCCCTATGAAGAAAATCTGGGTTCCCAAAAGTTATGTTGAAAGTCTTCAGGTGAATGTCCTCATGACACCACCTGTGAAGAATAGGAACCCCAGAACAAACTCTTCATATGGATCCAAGTCCTCATATGGACCAAATTCCTCACGTGGATCAAATTTCTCAACTGGATCAAAGTCCTCATATGATCATCATCGTGCTAACAACTCTGTTTCATAGGGTAGAGCTAAGGGCTATGAATATGCACATTATTCTTCAAATCATTATGTTCATAAGTCCTCGAAGAATTTCTCTACTTATTCATATGCTTACCCTAACCCCTCTTATGTGAAACGAAATGGGTTGGCTTCTATGCCACCATTCTCATATGGTGCTCGCAGAGTGATGAACTCTTTGCCACCCCTTCAGATGTGGGTGGTGAAGAAAAAGAACTAATCTCTTCTGCAGGGTCAGGTCTCCAGATGTGCCCTAACGTCTGAAGAATTTGCTGGGGACCTGACAAAATTGCCTGAAAGGACGCAGGCTAACCATGATGAAATGAACTTTCATTTCACACGTCCTCATACTGCTATATCTATTTACCGCTTGATGAAATTCATCTGATGAACTTAATATCATATTCTTCACTGATGAAGCATATGAGATTGTAAGTTACACTAATTCATCTGCAGGATGATCAACCCAAAACCACTGAATGGGTCCACGTTAGTGGATGTACAAATCACATGACTGGTGACAAGAATCTCTTGATGGATGCTCCTTTATCACCATCACATCTGAAGCATATCATCTTTGCTGACAAAGGCAAAAGTCAGGTATTGGGTCTTGGTAAGGTTGCGATCTCTAAGGATAAACACATGGATAAAGTCATGCTTGTTGAGTCCTTAGGATACAACCTCATGTCAGTCTCAATGCTTTGTGATCTAGATATGGTTGTTGTCTTTGGCATGTATCGTTGTGTTGTGATTATGGAAGCTGACAATTCCAAAGTCTTCGAAGGCTTTAGGAGAGGAGATTTGTATATTGTTGATTTCTCTACAGGACCACAACCAGCCATGTGTCTACTTGCAAAAGCTTCAGAAGGCTGGCTATGGCATCGACGACTTGGTCATGCAGGCATGAGGAATTTGCACACGCTTGCGAAGAAGAAGCATGTCATTGGCATTGAGAATGTCAAATTCCTCAAGGATCACTTATGCGGAGCCTGTGAAGCTGGAAAAATGACCAAGGCCAAGCATCCAGCGAAGACTATCGTGACCACTACTCGTCCATTCGAATTGCTACACATGGACCTCTTCGGACCAAATCATTACTCAACATTCTCTAATGCTGCATCTCTATATGGTTTTGTCATTGTTGATGATTATTCTCGATACACATGGGTACACATTGTTACTTACAAACATGAAGTGCAGGAAGTCTTCAAACAATTTTCCTCGAGGGCTTCAACCAACTTTGGTGTGAAGATCAAGCACATCAGAAGTGACAATGGAACTGAGTTCAAGAATTCCGGTCTTGATGACTATCTTGATGAACTTGGTATTACTCATGAGTTATATGCTCCTTATACTCCTCAGCAAAATGGCGTCGTGGAGCGCAAGAACAGAACTCTTGTTGAGATGGCTTGCACTATGCTTGATGAATACAAAACGCCTCATCGTTTTTGGATTGATGCAATTGATACTGCATGCCACATCATCAACAGAGTATATCTTCACAAATTCTTCAAGAAGACGGCCTATGAACTCCTCACTGACAAGAAACCCAATGTGACTTATTTCAAACTCTTCGGCGCAAAATGTTGGATTAGAGATCCTCACCACAATTCTAAATTTGCACCGAAAGCACATGAAGGTTTTATGCTTGGTTACGGAAAGGACTCGCACACCTACAGAGTCTTCAACATCGCTCTTCACAAGATTGTTGAAACTGTAGATGTGCGGTTTGATGAAACTAATGGCTCGCAAAGAGAGCACCTACCTTCTGTGTTAGATGAACCAGCACCTGAGGATTCTATCAAGTTCAAGGCAACTGAGGATGTCATTCCTACTGAAGAATTTGCTGAAGAATTCATTCCAGTACGCGAAGAACGTCGAGCTAACGCACCTGAAGATAATGCTGAAGACAATGGTGCTGAGGAAAATTATCAAATACCTCGACGTCAACCAGCTCATCCTCGCGTTGCAAAAGAAGTACAAGTTGACAAGATCATTGATGACATTGAAGCGCCAGGTCCTCTCACACGCTCAAAAGCTTCACATTTATCTAACTTTTGTGGGCACTATGCTTTTGTCTCTATCACAGAGCCCACTAAGGTAGATGAAGCATTTTTGGAGCCGGAGTGGATTCAGGCTATGCAAGAAGAATTACATCAGTTCGAGCTCAACAATGTCTGGGAACTGGTCAAACGTCCAGATCCTCGCAAGCATAATATCATTGGCACAAAGTGGATCTACCGCAACAAGCAAGATGAAAATGGCCTTGTGGTAAGGAATAAGGCACGACTAGTAGCTCAAGGCTACACACAGGTTGAAGGAATTGATTTCGATGAAACTTTTGCACCTGTTGCTAGACTTGAGGCTATTCGCATATTACTTGCTTATGCTAATCATCATGATATCGTCTTATATCAAATGGATGTGAAGAGTGCATTCCTCAATGGTAAGCTTGAGGAAGAAGTATATGTTGCTCAACCCCCAGGTTTTGAAGATCCAAAGAATCCTGACAAAGTCTTCAAACTTAATAAGGCCCTCTATGGCCTCAAGCAAGCCCCTCGGGTGTGTTATGATACATTGAAGGAATTCTTTGTGAAGAATGGCTTCACACCCAGTTCAGTCGACCCTACTCTCTTTACTAAATCTTATGATGGTGAACTGTTTGTGTGCCAAATATATGTTGATGATATTATCTTTGGTTGTACTGACCAACGTTATAGTGATGAATTTGCCTATATGATGAGTGAAGAATATCAAATGTCTATGATGGGAGAGTGGAAATTCTTGTTAGGTCTTCAAATTCATCAACAGCGCAATGGCATATTCATATCTCAGGAGAAATACCTCAAAGATGTACTGAGGAAATTCGGCATGCAAGATTGCAAAGGCGTCAAAATTCCTATGCCCACAAAAGGCCATCTATGCACTGATGAAAATGGTATTGACTTTGATCACAAGGTATACCGCTCCATGATTGGTTCTTTATTGTACTTATGTGCATCTAGGCCAGATATAATGCTTAGCGTTTGCATGTGTGCCCGATTTTAAGCTGCACCGAAGGAATCACACCATAAGGCTGTGAAGCATATTCTTCGAAATCTAGCTCACACACCAACACTAGGATTATGGTACCCCAAGGGCTCTGTCTTTGATCTCATTGGATATTCTGACTCTGACTATGCTGGTGATCGTGTGGACCGCAAGTCAACCTCTGGCACTTGTCATTTCCTCGAACGATCTTTGGTCTGTTGGTCCTCGAAGAAACAGAACTGCGTATCACTGTCCACTGCGGAAGCCGAATACATTGCTGTTGGCTCGCTCAACTGCTTTGGATGAAGCAAACACTCAAGGACTATGGAGTCAACGTGAAGAATGTGCCTCTTCTCTGCGACAATGAGAGTGCCATCAAGATTGCTCACAACCCAGTTCAGCACTCGAAGACAAAGCACATTCAAATTCGTCATCATTTTCTTCGTGATCATGTGTTGAAGGGCGACATCTCTATCGAGCACGTGAAGACTGAAGAACAACTAGCTGATATCTTCACTAAGCCCTTGGATGAGAAGAGATTTAGCAAGTTGCGGTGTGAGCTAAATATCTTAGAATCTTCGAATGTTCTTTGAAAAGGACACACATCCTAACACTTATGCAAAATTGATGACTTAGATGTGCAACACATGAAGAAACGTTTTTCTTCAATCAATGAAGAATAACACTCTAAGTGTGAAGAAATTAATGAAGAATTTGATTCTCAGAACCCTACGACAATTGTACGCGGTGTCTGAAATCATCATTCTAATACGGTGGGTCACGCCACCACAAAAAGTTGAAAATCTTCAATTTGAGTTTTTCCTCAGTTTTGAAAGTCTTCAGTTTTTCAAATTCTTCAACTTTGCAAAATCTTTACCGTTCCCTTCGTTTTTCTTCAATGGCTATATACATATATAAGTTTATGTCCTCTACAACATTCACTTATAGCTATTTCTTCAAGTTGTTTTTTTGCTAAGTGAATGTGATCGGACCCTCCCCCCTCTATGCTATACTCAACCCAATCTATTCACAAATTCTTCATGTGCGTTCTATTTGAAACTCGTTCAAAATCTTCACTGTGTCCTTGTCAGCTGAAGAAATTGCGAACGAAACTTTAAAACAAATCTTATCCAAATTTTCGGTTTTTGCCGCTCAAACTGTTCCGCATCCTACGATGCATTATTCTATTCACCCACGATCGTACACGATCTCCACTACACAGTACGTGGGTGACACATGTCGCGTGAAGGAGAAAGGGCAGGGGCACGTTCGTCCCAAATCTTCGGGCGAATAGTTTTTCACCGTGTCTATAGATACCCCTCTCCCCTTCCTCACTTCATTTACTCCGCTCGACCATCTCTCTCCCGCTCGAGCTCCTCAAACCCTAGCGCCACCGCTACTCCATCATCGCCGGGGAGGAAGAGCTTCGCTGCCTTGACCTCGTCGCCGCCGTACTCACGCCGACCGCGGAAATCTTCACTCCGCCACCGCCGTAGCTGTCTTCCTCCGCCGAGTTAGGGCAAGGAAGATCTAACCTGACGAACTTCCCGTCTGTTCTTCTCAGTTCGTCTTGTTCTTCATTTTGGGTAATTAAAAGTTACTTTTATTACTCGCCTTGATTCTCAAGCTTTCCTGAAAATCTTCAAAGGTGTTTATTCTTCAAATCTTCACATATATGAACACCTCAAACAAACTATGCTCTTGATTCGTTTCTCTAAGCAATGATTTTCCTCAAGATTCCTCAATTGTGTGGATCCTCGATCTATACAACTCTGGAACCTAAGACAAAGATCGCTTAGTGAAATTCTTCAAGGCTCATCTGGTCAAATTCCTCAAAACTTGTTCTTTTCGAAAAACCTTCTCAGAACGCATATGACCTCTTCAAATTCCTCGCACTTGTACTCTGTTCACAGGTACTCATGTCTGCTGCTGAATCACTAGGTTCTCATCAACTCAACTCATTTGCAGCGTTCCTCGAGGAAAAACTGCATACTTCTTCAGAGAACTCATTTGTTCAAATTCCTCAACTGAAGAATATGGCAGACGGTAATAAGCCGCAGAAAGGAGGAAAGAAACCTGAGGTTATGACTGCGTTTGAGATCCCTGAGGAAATTTATGCTGACTATTGTACACCTGATGAAGCAAAATATGGCAAAGAAAACAAAAATCAGCGCAAGGTGCGCATTCAGAAGATTGAACGGAGATGTGCAAGGGAATGGAGGGAATACAGATATGTGACTCCAAAGTACATGAAGAAATTCGCCCTCAATCCTCCGTGCCCAAGAGCTCCATTGGCACCTGGCCAAGTAGCTGATCCCACAAGCATCAAACGTGGTGAGGACTTTCCTGAGGAATGGGCTAAGCGCCAAACCAAATTGGCAAGACAAGCCAAGGAGGCAGTGAAGAAATTCAATGAGGATTCTGCCACTGCTACTGCTACTGAGGCCTCGGTCCAACTGAGGAAATCCATGCCAAAGAAGCCCGCTCGTAAGCCAAGTGCTTCACCATCAGCGCCCTCACGGCCAAGTTCATCAGCAGCGCCCTCACGGCAAATTCCTCACACTGCTCCTGCTCCACCCAAGTCCTCAGCAGTTCCGACAAAGTCCTCAGCTCCTGTGCATTTGACTACATGTCAAAGGACTGCTGGTTTCTCGATGGCCTCTGGTGTCTCAGCAAGTTCCTCAGCTGCACCAATTTCATCATCTGGCCCGACTCTGCTGAAGACCAAAGCAACAGCTGGACGAGGTCCTCGGCTAAGTCCAAAGAAGAAAGAGGTCGCATTCCATGTGCCATCTGATGATGAAGCTTCTGATGATGAACTTGCAGAAATAATCAGAGACAGACAGGTGAAGGCCGCTAGAGCCAAAGGCACATCTGTGCCACTGCTGTTGGATCCGAGGAAAATCCTCCATTATATTGACCTCTGGCACAAGGATCCAAACATCCCCATGCCTGATTTCCATCTGACCGCTGGTCAAAATCACATGCTGACCCATTTCATCACTGAAGAGAAATGGAAGTTTGAAAAGGCAAGAGAGATCAAGAAAGCTCAATACAGAAAGGAGAAGCTCCTGAAGATAAACGTTGTCAAAATGACACCTGAAGAACTTCTCAAGGTCCAGACTGAAATTCAAGACCTCAGCAAAAACTTCGATGCTTATTATGCTGATTGGCAAGGGGCCAAGGTCAGATTCGTCAATCTGACGAAGAAATTCACCAATGTTGCAGCCCCAACGCAACATGAAATTCCTCAGGCTGAAGTCTCAGCTCAGCCGACTGAAGAACATGCCAGCACCACTGATGAAGTTCCGGCTGCTGATGAAAATGCTAGTTCCAGGGCTGATGATCCCATTCCAGCCGCTGAAGAAATTGCCAGGGCATCCACTAGTGGTGCGCCTGAAGAAACTGAAGAAGTCAGGGCAACTGCATCAGTTGCGCCTGAAGAAATTCAACCAGATTCCTCAGCTCCTCCTGCGCCTACACCAACTCCAGTTCTTCCATGTGCAATTGATGTGAAGAAAACCAAGGCTGCAGAGCAAGCCGCAGTGAAGAAAAGGAAGGCATCAGCTGTGTCAAATTCTTTGGCTGCGAAGAAAATGAAGCCAATGACCAGCTCACTTGAAAATCCAATTGATGCTGTTCCAATTTCCTCCATGCCGTCAAAGGACCTTGTTCCTTTTGGAGAAGACTATGAGATCCCCATCGGATCTGATGAAGAACATCATTCTGCTGCTTCATCAGAGCAGATTGATGAAGAAATTGAAGTGGACGCAATCCCTTCAACACCAGTCATTTCCTCAGCTATGCCTCAGTTCACAGCTGAAGAGGCCGGTGTTGAGGAAATTGAAGATGAAGATGTGGATATAGGATGCACCACACCTGTGATGAATGATGACTTTTGGAAAAGTCAGCATCCCAATACTCCTCTCTTCACCCCGCTCCAACAGATTCCTCAGTCCCCTGCACCAACAGTTCAAATGGGCTCTGAAGAAACTCAACCCACTCTCTCTGTGCATGAAGAAATTCCAGCCACTAGTGCTGATGAACCTGCTGCTGCCGATCCTCAGACTGCACCTGTTGAGGAACAAGAAATTCCTCAGCCTGAAGAACCTGAGCTCGCGATTCCTGAAGTGGTGATGCAACTCACTGACACCCCTCTGCTAAAGCAAAAGAATCCGTTCTCAAGCAAACAGAAGTTCAAGGCTGAAGATTTCTTTGCCGAGCACGTATTCTTCACTGATTATAATCCATATGATTCTGCTCGCATAAGGAAGAGGCGTTTCTGGACTGCCAGCCAAGCCAATTTCTATTCCTCAGTGCTCTTCAACAAAGACAAAGTCTTCGATCATGTACATATTCCTCATGTGGACATGGAGTCTCTGCCCGGCTTTGAGCCAGTCCTCAGTGTTCTTCACGACGCAGGACTTCTGAATTTCTGCATTGGTATCTGTGACTGGAATGAAGAACTCATTCTTCAATTTTATGCAACCCTGCACATCACCGGAAACGTTGAAGACGTGAACACATGGGTATTAGACTGGATGTCTGAAAATACTCACTACAAGGTACTAGCAACTGAATTGCTTCGTGCTCTACCACTCAGTCCTCCAGTTGATGATGCTCGTTGTATCTACAATGAACCAGAACTTTCAAATCACTATATGCAAGTGCTGATGAAGCCTTTGAAGCCAAGGCAGGCCCCAAGAACCAAATTCCTCGTCAAGGAATTATTGTATGTGCCTCGGACTGTCTGTCGAATTCTGACGAAGACAATGAGTCCTATCAAGGGCGATGACTCAAATGATGAAGAAGTCGTTGGCATCATGAAGAATATGCTTTTCAACATCATTCATGGCGTTCCCATAAACTTCCATGATTTCTTCATGAGGACTCTGGCCAATATTGCTATGTCACCATTCGAGCTGAAGCCCTATGCTCCTTGGATTATGAGATTCATCAGGGCAAGATCTTCGCTGAATTACAAAGCTGACACTCTGAACCACGGTAGCTACTTGCCTCCCATTGAAGTCCTCAAACAGACAGTTTCATCAGCTGATGATAAAGGCAAGGCCACTGCTGTGATCGATGAAGGCATTCGTCCTTTGGATGGTCAATTTCGCAAAGTTGCATCTTACTCTACCAATGACGATTCTGCCACCCATGACTCTGCCGCCAATACCTCAGCCAAGCAAAATCCTCAAGCCACAGCACCCAGGGTGATGACTAATCGTGAGTTACTCCTCAGTCTTCATCAGAAGGTTGATCGCAATCATAAATGGGTCAAGCGTCAGTTTGGTTCAATTCTTCACAACATGACCTCCACACACAATGCAGTAAAGAAGAACCACTACTACCTCCATGAAACCCTCAACCGCACCTGGGCTGTTCTCTCTCATGTCTACAGTGCTGCAGATCTGAAGAATATGGGTCTCAAGGAAGACTTTGACTGGTCTGCACCTCCACCGAAGAAATTCAAGAAGGTCAAAGTTCCTTCCTTGGTGGCCAGCTCTTATTCTTCATCGCGTGACACTGATGTGTATGAAGATTTGGACGACACTGCGGTAGGCCCTGCTCTAACAAACAACCCCGACAACACTGGCGCTCCTCCATCAACTTGAAATTCTTCAGGGGCGTTAGTCCTCAGTTTCAGTCCTTTTGGTCATTTGATGACAAAGGGGGAGAAATCTGAGTTAGTCTTCAAGCGGGTCTATATTAAGGGCATTTTTTTGGTTACAACTCTTGTTCTTCTGAAACTTTTACTTGGATCGAGTTGTAATCTTAAACCCGATGGTGCGCTGATATTTTTGTTGCATTATGCTCTGCATGCTTATTCCTCGTTAATGACTTTGCACACATGTTGAATCTCATCAGGCACCATATTTCATCATGCATTTCAAATTCTTCATATTATATATCAAATGCGTGTATGAATTAAAAGATATAGGGGGAGATCTCCATGATTCAACTCTTCAAATGTGCATTGCCTCAAAAGCAAAATTCCTCACTATGCACATCTTCAGGGGGAGTTCTTCTATATCTTGTAATCAAATTCCTCAATATTAGTGTATACACTTCATATATTTATCCCCGTTGAAAACTTAACCTATGTTGTCATCAATCACCAAAAAGGGGGAGATTGTAAGTGCATCTAGTGCCCCTTAGTGATTTTGGTGTATTGAAGTCTTATAGGTTAAGGGACTAATGCGTTTGTGAGTGTACACAGGTCTATAAGTCTATGAGGAGTTTGATATTTGCAGAGAAAGTTAACCCCTAAAAATGAAGTTCTTCAACTAAAGACTTTGATATTCTGAAGACTTTCTGAAGACTTTGAAAGTGAAGAAATTGGTGTGACCTTGAAGACTTGGTATTCATTTATGGAACATGAAGCGTGAAGACTTTTGTTTTCGTAGTTTCATTTTCTCTTTCTTGAGTCATAGGAAACACCGTACTGTTAAAGGGGGTCGAGGAAATACTAAGGAAAATTTCCATTTGATGCTCAACTCAAAATCCTACACCTACCAATCCCTTCGAGTGAAGCCTTTGGAAATCTCATACAGTTCAGTCACTTTCTTTAGTGACAGAGACGAAGTTCTTCTGGTCGCTGATTAATTTGTTCTGACTGAGGAGTTAGGAATTCGCCAGTGCGAATTACCTACACAGTGAGGAACATGATAGCCCTGAGGAATTTGAGAGTCAAATTTCCGACTGTTGCTGTGGTGCGCGCCAGCTGTCCCAAAATATCTTATCCACCTAACGGTCATATCATTGAGGGGCATTTATGTCTTATCATGTCGGGCTGCTCCCTAGGCTATAAATAGCCGCCCCCTACAACCACTAGCTGGTTGGCTGCTCCGAGAGAACTTGACACTTGTCATTTGAGAGCAACCCATCCTCCGAGGACTTTGAACGAAAATCATCGAGTGAGGAAAATCCCAAACCCAGACACCTACAAACCCCAAAGTGATTGAGCATCACTGAAGAAATTGATCCTGCGTGGATCCGACGCTTGTTACCTTTGAAGACTGTGCTTCTTCCATACGGTTAGGTGTCAAGGTCTAGAGCATCCAAGAGGAATTGTGGATCGCCGAGTGACCAAGTCTGTGAAGGTTTGGAAGTCGCCTGAAGACTTACCACGAGTGATTGGACGGGATATGTGTGATCTTAGTTCAAGGAGAATACGGTGAGGACTGGGTGTCCTGAGCTGCGTGCTCAGTGACTGGGTGTCCGGGACTGCGTGTCCTCGAGTTTAAATACTCAGCCGCTCCAACCAGGCGTACAACTGAGACAGCAGTTGGAACTGGTCTACCAAATCATTGTATTCACCAACCTAACTGGTTCTATTTCCTCAACCCTTTCATTTCCTCATTAATGTGTTGAGTGTTTGTTCATATCTGTGTTTGAAGACTTTGACTGAAGACTTCCTCAATTTCCTCAGTTCAATTTCTTCAGTCTATTTGTCTTCATCTTGTGTTATCCTGTGATTACGCTTTCTGTACTCTGTGCTTGTCTTCATTTCATCATGATGACCATGCGTGTATTCTGTTATGCTTACTTCTGAGTACTTATTCCGTTGCTAATAGTTCTTCGCTAAGGGATTTTCTCACCCGCAAATTCCTCAGTGAAGAATTCATAAAAATCGCCTATTCACCCCCCTCTAGTCGACATAACGCACTTTCAAAATGGACTAAAAAACAAATGGACTGGTTGACATGTGGGCCAGTAGGTCGAAGCCTAAGAAGGCGTTGGATTTACATCCAACGGCCGGCATTCTTCTTCAATCTCTCGTCTTCTTCCCCCAGCGTTCCCGGGACCGCCTGCTCTAGCCTTCGGCATCCAGCGGCGTTGTTTTGCGCTTCTCAGCAAAATGCTACCCCGCCGACGGCCAGGCCATCCCTACACTCTACACCTCCTGTTATTCTCTGCCGAGTGTAGGCCCACCCCGCACCTGAACCAGTCAAGTTTCCCACTCCTCTCTGTCTGTGACTCCACTGCCGCGTCTTCCCCATCTCCGGGTCGTTCCAGTCCGGGGCCTCGCCGTCGTCCACCGCCTCGGTGCGCTCAGCGCGGCGTGGTCAACATACGAGAGTCATCGGAAGAGGATTGTACGTGGAGAGCCTGACGGCTGGGACCCACGAGGTCCATGGTCGCACGCAATGAAAGTTCCTCCTTATTACGCATTGTAAGTGGACTGTACGTGGGAAGGGCCTCTGTATTTCACGAAAAAAAATGTTCCCCCACTGACAGGTCAGACCCACCAGCTATATCTTCGCACGCAAGGAAGTGCCTCCTTATTATGCGCACAAAAATGAATACCCCCTGCTAGCTGGGACCCACCATAGTGGGTGGCTGACTTGTGGGCCTACTAAGTTAACGAGGATGGAGGGCTTTGTCAACTTAGTCAATATGAACGATTCTAGCTCCAGTGACCATACGATGTCCATCCAATGGCCATAGTGCTTCTTCAACCTCTGGTCTTCTTGCTCCAGCCGCCCAAAGTAGCGCCGGTCGTGCCGCGTGCTCCTGCCTCTCGTGGCCGGCTGTGATGCCGCAAAGGCCTCACCGCCCCCTACTACTCCCACCGCTGGCCCAGGGCATCCCTCTAATCACCCACACCCCCTGTTATTCTGCGGCGATGGCAGCCTCATGCCGCAGCCGAACCAGTGAACCCTCGTACTCCTCTCCGCGTGGGCATCCACTGCCGCGTCTTCCCCGGCTCCGTGTCGTCCCCTTCCTAGGCCTTGCCGTCGTCCACCGCCTTGGTTCTCTCGAGGCGGCGTGGTCAATGTGGTCAATGACCAACTTCCATCGGAAGAGTACTGTACATGGAGAGGCTGACAGCTGGGTCCACGGCCGCAGCTGGGTCCATGGCCATAGCCCAGTTTTTTTGTGATTTGCCAAGTAAGTCGCTTTGTCAGGCCTGTTGGGCTGTAAATCTTTCAAGACGAGGAGAGCTTCATTCGGCTGGCCGAGAAAATGGCCTATCAGTAATGAGAAATGGGTTGTATATTTTTAAAACACATCAAACCGGCAGTTAGTTTCAAATATCTTTTTTTCATTTCGAGATTTTAAATTGCATTTATTTTTATGCATGGACAATTTGTTGGATTTTATATTGATATACATTTATTTTTAAAATCATTTTGAATGTGACTCGAAATTTCGGGATTAAAAACAGTTCGGACCGCACCGAAATATGCAAAATTTCGTATAATTTTTTAACCGTGGCCACAATATGGGTTGTAATGCTAACAAAAAGAATATGGGCTCCAAAAAAACCTTAAGAATTAGCAAATGGGTTATAAATTATTAGAAATAATGGCAGATGGGCTGTATGCTGTTTTCCACAGATTTGAGGGTTTCCTAAAAAAAGGTTGACGCACAAGCAGTGAATGTTGGATTTCCATCCAATGGCCGTCGTGCTTCTTCAATCTCTACTCTTCCTGCTCCAGCCGCTCAAACAAGCGCCGGCAGGACTGCCTGCTCCCTGCTCCCCGCGGCCGGCTGTGCTGCCGCGCAGGCCTCACCGCCCCACCGTACTCCCATCACTGGCCTAGCCATCCCTCTACTCACCCACACTTGCTATTATTCTCCGGCAATGGCAGACGAACCAGTAAACCCTCGTACAGTCGTACTCCCCTCGCGTGGGAAACAACTGCTGAGTCTTCCCTGCCTCCGTGTCGTTCCCTTCCTAGGCCTCGCCATCGTCCACCGCCTTGGTGCTCTCGTCGCGGCCTGGTCAACGTGGTCAACGACCGACATGCATCTGAAGTGGACTGTACATGGAGAGGCTGACAGCCGGGTCCACGACCACATGCAAGGAAATGCCTCCTTATTACGCGCAAAATAATGATTCCTCCACCTGACATCTGGGACCCACCGAAAGGGCCTCTGTATTTCGCGAAAAAAACATTACCGCCGCTGACATCTTGGACCCACCAGCTATATCTTCGCACGCAAGGAAGTGCCTCCTTATTACACACAAAAAAAATGAATACTCCCCCTGCTAGCTGGGACCCAGTATAGTGGCAGGCTGACTTGTGGCCCTACTAAGTTGACAGGGACGGAGGGCTTTGTCAACTTAGTCAATGCTCCAGTGACCGTACGATGTCCATCCAACGGCCATAGTGCTTCTTCAACCTCTGGTCTTCGTGCTCCAGCCGCCCAAAGTAGCGTCGGTCGTGCCGCATGCTCCTGCCTCCCGTGGCTGGCTGTGATATCGCGGAGGCCTCACCGCCCCCTACTACTCCCACCACTGGCCAGACCATCCCTCTACTCACCCACACCCCCTGTTATTCTGCGGCGACGCCAGCCTCACACTTCAGCCGAACTAGTGAACCCTCGTACTCCTCTTCGCGTGGGCATCCACTGCTGCGTCTTCCCCGGCTCCGCGTCGTCCCCTTACTAGGCCTCGCCGTTGTCCACCGCCCTTGTGCTCTCGGCGCGGCGTGGCCAGTGTGGTCAATGACTGACTTCCATCGGAAGAGTACTGTGCGTGGAGAGGCTGACAGTTGGGTCCACGGAGGCCGCAAGGAAGTGCCTCCTTATTACGCGCAAAATAATTATTCCTCCACCTGACAGCAGGGACCCACCGGACGGGCCACCGTATTTCGCGAAAAAAGTTCCCCCCCTGACTGCTGGGACCCACTAGCTACACCTTTGCGCGCAAGGAAGTGCGTCCGGGCAAAAAGAAAACGATTCGCCCCCTGACTGCTGGGACCCACCAGCTACATCTTCGCACGCAAGGAAGTGCCTGACAGTCGGGACCCACCTGGTTGAAGCGTACGTAGCGTTGTTATTCTGGTCGCGAACGTGTATGTACATATATACTGGTCGATGTAGAGGCGCGCACGTGTCGTAGTAGAGGCGCGCACGTAGCATGTACACGTACATACAACGGCCAGTGTGCAAGAAAGAAAATACGGCCATGTATGTGTACATACGGGCGGGGTCTCAAACGCCTACTCATGCATACGTACGGCCAGGGCTCGTGTACATGGCTGGGTCGGAACGGAGAAACAGCGTCGGCGTCGTGTTCATGGGGAGGCAACGGAATGCGTCATGGGGAGGCAACGGAATGCGTCATGTTCATCGGGAGGCAACGGAATGCGTCGTGTTCATCAGGAGGCAACAGAACATGTGGGAGCCAACCGACTTGGACGGAACAGGTGATGGAAACGAGGCCTGGCATACCGCAGAATGGAGGAAACGACCTTGTGTTCGACCGGCCACGTTCGAAACGGAAACCTGTTCATCGGGAGCGGTCTGGCGTACCGCAAAACGGAGGAAACGGACCTCCTACAGTCGAAACAGGGGTCCTGTTGATCGGGAGGGGTGTGGCGTACCGCAAAACATGCGAAACGGACTTGTGTTGAAGCGCTATGGTCGAAACGGGGGTCATGTTCATCGGGAGGGGTGTGGCGTACTGCAAAACGGGACTCCACAGGATACTGTTCATCTCCACCGTTGACCTCCTCCAGCTTCCACGGGCTACCGTCGACCTCCTCCAGCCTCCACGGGCTCCTGTTCATCCAGCCTCCACCCCGCGCTACTCCACCGGCTACTGTTCAACCACCCCTCCATGGGCACCCCTTCACCGTCCACTGTTCATCCAGCCCTCCACGGGATCGTCCTATTCATCCAGAGGCAACGCCACGGGGTCCTGTTCATCCACCCCCACCGCTCACTGTTCATCCAACCCCCCCTGCAACGCTCACTGTTTATCCAGAGAGGCAGCATCGATCGGCTTCAGTTAGCAGCAGTAGCGAAGGAATCGCTCGATCGGGTTGAGTTAATAGCCATCAATCGATCGCTCGGGTTCAGTAACGCGTAGCCTGCAGTGCAATCGCTCGGGTTCAGTTAGAGCCCAACGCCTCGCTCGGGTTCAGTTAGAGTCAACGCCTCGCACACACGCACGTACGTGTATGCGACAAACGCGCATCACTCGGCCCCCGACCACCCACCGTAACCGGGGACTTTCGGAAATTTTCCTCGCCCTCGCTTCTACCACGGTTTTTTCTATCATGGACGGCCCAAAGAATGTCATGCAGTTGCATCTCCGGCCCGCCCAGGACAAAAAGCCCATTTTCTGTCATGATTTTTTGCCATAGAAGTAGGAGCCCACCACATCTATGATGATACCGGGTTTTGTCACAATTATCATCATAGAAGTGTCATAAGTATGACAGGAAAAAATTTCGTTCGGCCCAAAATGTCATGGATGTGTCTTTTTTTGTAGTGTCTGGGGCTACGGGGCAGCGGCACTCTCCTTCACCAAGGTCACAGCAGCCACTTCAGTACCTCCGGCCGCAGCAACCTCCGTGCCCTCTTTCTGCTTCTTCACGGCTATTTCCTAATGATAGGTGAAGACGCTAAGTATCGCTTCAAGAACCAACAAACAAGGTTAAGGGAGAAACTTACTAGCCGGCGAAGGCATAGCTCCGCTTCATGCTCAGCAGCGGGCGTAGAGGCGGAGCGGCAGGAGCCGAGCTCTGGGGAGCATGAGAGCTTGCGGTTGGAGCCGATCAGGACAGCATCGGCGAAGGCGGGCTGCTGCCTGGAGGAATCAACGCGGTCCTGCTCTTCTTCGTGACCGCTCGCTTGGGATGCTTCAAAGAGGCTACCCCAGACCTCGTGGTGACTCCATAAGGGTGTGGCACCTCCACTACCGGCGGTTCATCATCATCATCATCATCATCGGGAAAGTCGTGGAGGAGCTCCCTCTGCCGAGGGGTAGAGGATTCCTCCACCATCTCGTCTGCGGTGGCCTCGGAGGAGCGATCATCGGATGACAGGTGCACCAAAGCAGTAAGCGGCAGGGGCTTCCCCGGCTGCACAAGCCCAAGCTCATTGAAGACAGGCATAGCCGCAGCAACCTCCTCGCCGTCATCCCTGCAGTACAGCGGAAGCCAATCTTCTGAAGGATCACTCGGGTCCTTCCCCTTCAGGTAGAGCAACACCTTGCTCAGCTCCTCCTCGGGAAGGACGTCTCGGTGCAGGCGGATTTTGTCGTCATCACCCTAAAGCTTCCACAAGGGGCGGGAGCGGTCTTGAAGCGGCGCGATGTGCTGCCTCAGGAGCTCCTTGATGAACATGGCCCCCGTCAGCTTCTCCCTCTTCAGCTCCTTCTCCATCTTCTTCACCCACTGTGTCAGGGAAGGGTCGGTGATCTTCTCAGAAAACCACCACTTCTCGGAGACGGGGAACGCGGTCGGCGGCTTCAGCGAGCCCTGGGAGCACTTGGCATCCATCAGAACCTACCTCTTCACGGCATCCTCCACCTTCTTCCCGGTGCGGGAGATTGTGTTACCACCCCGCGCAACAATGAAGCCGATGCACCCAACCGGATTGTCGCCGGTCATGTGAAGGAAGAAGAAATGGCGGAGCAGGGCAACGGAGGGCATCACCCCCATGAACGCCTCACAATAGAAGGCGAAAATGGACAGGAGGAGGATTGAGTTGGCATGGATGTGGAGCGCGTGAAGGCCATAGTGGTTAAGTATGGCGAAGAAGAAGCGGGAGAATGGAGGTACCAGCCCCGAGTAGACAATGTGCAATAAGAAGGGGAAGAAGGTGCTGCCTGCGGGCTCCGATGCAGCGGCGGCAACCCGGAGCATTGTCTCCTTCCATTCGTTGTCGTCACTCACCGTCAAGAGGAGCGTGTTTCGGAGCTTCTCCCCAGCCACGCAGGGCGCCAGCATCCCTGGCTCGTACCAGGTGGGCCGGCAACCAGGGTAGGAGCCACGGTCTTCTCGGCGGCCATCGAGCAGAAGATTTGGGGGGGGGGGATCGACAGATCTGGTGAGTTCTTCCGCTGCAGGGAGAAAGGGATCTGGAGCAAGACGAAGAAGGAGCAATGAAAGCCAGGCGGCAGGCGGCACCCCTTTTGTCATATGGAAACAGTTGTCGAGGCAGCCTGGGGAAACAGAGTGGCCCACGTCCAATCAATCGCCATGCTTCATCAAGGCCGCAGGCGGTTAGGGCCCACGGCGCTCCGCACTTGCCCTTTGGCTTCGCCTGGAAGGCAAGTCCGAGCGCGCCTTGGGCCCGGGGGCTACTATCGGCATCCTGGATTTGGGGGTATCCAGCCCTGCCTGCCTGTGGCCCACCGCATGGCTTCATCAATGGCCTGGTATGGCCCAGCTTCAACATCAGCAACACAAGACCCTCACGAGGGGCCAAGCCTTGTGAGGCGGACAATGCCAAGACCCCTGAAGGGGTCGGCCTCCTCAGGCTGGCTCCTGAGGGGAGGAGAGTTCTATGCAGCTGCCTCACGAGGCTCTGCTGACGTGAGCCATGACGACAAAGGCCAGACAGGCGCCAGGCGGGCGCAGAGCACGGATTTCCTCTTTGGTGCAAGGGAAGTAGGGCGCAGGCGCGGAGTCCCGAGGGATCGGTGAAAGGTTTCCATTTTGGTGCAACGAGACCAAGACCGCCAGGACGGCAAGACGGAGGTCATCAACGACCCCACTGCAGCGTCATGACCAGAGGCTTTTTGCAGGCGAAGACTACTTTTGTCAGGATAGACTGTACTACTTGTCCCCTTTCAAATCCGGCCGTTGTGGGATCCCTTCCCCCTCATATTTGGGAAGAGGACCTAGGCCACTATAAATAGGACTAGCCACCACCATAGGGAGGGGACGAGATCAGAACAAGTAGAGCACCACACCAACTCAAGAACACCTCACCTCCCGAGGCTTGTTCATCCACTGTACCAGTTCATCCATAGCCCTTTGAGGCAATCCACCACACCACACTGGATTAGGGTATTACACCACAATGGTGGCCCAAACCAATATAAATTGCTGTGTCTTTGTGTCTCTTTGAGCTTGATGTGCTAGGCTTAGGACGATCACGAGTAGGCAGGTTGGGCAGGTTGATATCTCCGCACGCACCCTAGAGTTTGAAACTCTCAAGGGTTTGCGGATCCCTAAATCCGACAGTACATAATGGTGATCTTGAGGACTTCATATCAGATAAGTTACGACAATACCATTACCTCACTGATTCCTTTGTGTAGAGGTTTGAATTTTCATCTAAGCGCAATACCCATATTGTTTTATGTGATCTTTATGATGAATCATATACCATGTACCTTGAAGATTTTAATACTGCATGCAAAATTCCACAGTGGGGCATTCATAGTGAGCCTCACAAATCTGAATACAACGATTTCCTTGCTAGCATCGCTGTGGGAGAAACTAGAAATATCACACAAGCTACCATAGGGACCATTCACTTTCCTTCCATACATTATTTTTCTCTCTTTATAGGAAGGTGTATTAAAGGTAAACATGATCATTGCCACCTTTGCGTTCCAGATCTTAGTGTCCTCAAGTGTGTGGTGTTAGGTGATAAGCGATATAACTTGGGGGCTATTATAGGGAGGAGGTTACATCTTAATGCTAAAGAGGGAGAGTTATTTGGTGGGATTTATGCAACTCATTTAGCTAATTATCTTGGCGTACCCATAAGAGGGAATGACATTGAGTTGCCACCCACTTTTCTAGATTACAATGCAATGATAGGCTACCAGTTTCTTGAGAGAAACGAACAGTCCCTCTAGTACCGACTAATCTTTGACAGATGGCATGTTGTCCATATTTCCCTTCCTGCTCCTGCCTTCTTTAACTCTCAGGTAAATGGTAGATATTTTATAACCTGAGAGGAGGGAAACGGGTATGAGAGAATAGTGGAGGCCGCTCGCCTCCAAGAAGCAGCTCACCAAGCAGTAGCTGCTACTGCACAGTACAGCCCCAACTATGATTTCAGGTATCATCCGGGCCAGTGGTAGCCCTAGACCAACTTAGGCCAAAATCCTAAGCTTGGGGGAGTATGTATTTCTCACCGACATTACATTTATGTTCACACACTCATTCCAGTTGTCGGTGTTCATACTTTTTCATTGTATTATCCATGATTAGTTTATTTCTTTTTCCCACTTTCTTCTTATGTGTTTAAAAAAACTTAAGAAAAACAAAAAAAAATAGTTGTAGCTTAGTTTACTTTCTAGGTTTAGTTAGTAGTAGTATTAAAACAAAACCCAAAAAAAATTCACGTTCCTCTTTTGCTAGTTGGGAGCTTTCTCGTGTAAATAGTTTTTCTCGTTCTTGCTTTTACTTTCTTCAGAAAAACAAAAACTCCAAATACATTTCAGTGTGTTTCTTGGAAATTCTTTTCTTTTCTTTTGGGGTTGAGAGGAGAGGACCATGATGAAAAGGATGAGTGGCTCACATTTGCATTATTGT
Source organism: Triticum dicoccoides (assembly GCF_002162155.2). Lineage (NCBI taxonomy): Eukaryota > Viridiplantae > Streptophyta > Magnoliopsida > Poales > Poaceae > Triticum > Triticum dicoccoides. Next base: position 152,832,344 of record NC_041381.1, read on the forward strand.
TGATCTAACAAAGAGCCAATATTACCTTGTCTTCTCCTTTGAATAAATGTTGCAGATTCCAGCTTAGTCCAATGCACGTGCACTATTATTATTATCCACACCATTTGGTCGTGCAAGTGAAAGGCAATAATGACGATATATGATGAAATGATTGAGATGAGGAAAAGCTGGTATGGACTCGACCTATCTTGTTTTTGTAAATATGATTAGTTCATCGTTCTTGATTCAGCCCATTATGAATGAAACATGTTTGCAATGATGATTATAGATTATAGTTATTCATGCCATGATTAATTAGCTAGAAGTTTATAATAGTTTACCATGCGTGCCACCATGCTTTTAAAATGGTTGTGATGTAGTATGATAGGATGGTATCCTCCTTTGAATGATTCGAGTGGCTTGACTTGGCACATGTTCACGCATGTAGTTGAAACAAAATCAACATAGCCTCCACGATATTTATGTTCATGGTGATTTATATACTACTCATGCTTGCATTCAATGTTGGTTAATCTCAATGCATGTTTATGACTATTGTCGCTCTCCAGTTGGTCGCTCCTCAACCTCTTGCTAGCCTTCACTTGTACTAAGCAGGAATACTGCTTGTGCATCCACTTCCATAAACCCAAAGTTGTTCCATATGAGTCCATGATACCTACCTATATGCGGTATTTACCTGCCGTTCCAAGTAAATTTGCATGTGCCAAACTCTAAACCTTCAAATTATAAATTGTTTTGTATGCCTGAATCGCTCATGTGGCGACTGGGGGCTGTCAATATCTTCCATGCTTGGTGGGTTATTCTCATGATGAGTGGACTCCACTCATCATTCACGAGGAAATGGCAGGTAATCGGGATGCCCAGTCCCATGCTCAAATCAAATCAAAATAATTGCAAACAAAACTCCCCCAGGATTGTTGTTAGTTGGACGGTACCCGTTGTTTCGGACCAGTCGTGGAAATGTGGGTATAAACTTTACCATTCTGTTTGGGAACCGCCTATAATGTATATAGTATGGAAGATACCGAGATTTCTTGACTGTTGTGTTGACAATGAAAGCATGCTGCTCAAAATATTATTTATCTCTATTTCAAAAACTCGAGCTCTAGCACCTCTGCAAATCCCTGCTTCCCTCTGTGAAGGGCCTGTCTATTTACTTTTATTGCTGAGTCATCATCCTCTTATAAAAAGCACCAGTTAGAGAGCACCACTGTCAATTGTATGCATTGTTATTAGTTGATATTGATTATGACTGTGACTGGATCTCTTTTACCATGAATTACAATGTCTAGTCAGTCCTTGATCCTTAGGGGTGCTCTGAATTTATGTTTTGTGGTCTCAGAGAGGGCTAGCGAGATACCATTTTGTTATATCATATCATGATTGTTTTGAATAAGTGTTGTCATCTGAGATTTATTATTATTACTCGCTAGTTGATTATGCCATTGATGTGAGTAAATGTGAGAACTAAATGTTATTTTGAATATGGTTGTTTCATAATCTTTGCTGAAAACCTGAATGCTGGTGATGTCACTTGAAGCTATGTCGGTATTTCCCCAAAGAGGAAGGGATGATGCAGCACAGCGGCGGTAGGTATTACCCTCAGATATGAAACCAAGGTTATCGAACCAGTAGGAGAACCAAGCAACACAACATAAACAACCCCTGCACACAGATAACAAATCCTTGCAAACCGACGTGTTAAATGGGTTGTCAATCCCTTCTGGGGTACGACGCCTCAAGATAGGCAAAACGGAGGTGAGGAAAATTTAGTAGATTGATAGATCGAACGCCAAACAAAATAAATAAGAAAAAATTGCAGCAAGGTATTTTTTTATTTTTTTGTTTAATAGATCTGAAAATAAATGCAAAGGAAAAAGTAGATCACAAAGGCAAATATATGAGAAAGAAGACCCAGGGGCCGTAGGTTTCACTAGTGCCTTCTCTCAAGAAAACTAGCAAACGGTGGGTAAACAAATTACTATTGGGCAATTGATAGAACTTCAAATAACTATGACAATATCCAGGCAATTATCATTACATAGGCATCACGTCCAAGATTAGTAGACCGACTCCTGCCTGCATCTACTACTATTACTCCACACATCGACCGCTATCCAGCATGCATCTAGTGTATTAAGTTCATGGAAAAACAGAGTAATGCAATAAGAACGACAACATGATGTAGACAAGATCGGTTTATCTATTGCGTAGATATAGATCCCATCTTTTTATCCTTAGTAGCAACAATACATACATGGTGTTTCCCTTTCTGTCACTAGGATCGAGCACCATAAGATAGAACCCACTACCGGGCACCTCTTCCCATTGCAAGATAAATAGATCAAGTTGGCCAAACAAAACCCAAATATCGGAGAAGAAGTATGAGGCTATAAGAGATCATGCATATAAGAGATCAAAGAAACTCAAATAACTTTCATGTATATAAAAAGATATAACTGATCATAAACTCGAAGTTCATCGGATCCCAACAAACACACCGCAAAAAGAGTTACATCATATGTATCTCCAAGAGACCATTGTATAATTCAGCGAGAGAGAGAAAGCCATCTAGCTACTAACTACGGACCTGAAGGTCTACAAAGAACTACTCACGCATCATCGGAGAGGCACCAATGGAGGTTGTGAACCCCATCCGAGATGGGTGTCTAGATTGGATCTGGTGGTTCTGTACTCTGGGGTGGCTGGATGAATATTTCGTCGACTCCCCTAGGGTTTCTGGAATATTGGGGTATTTATAGAGCAAAGGGGCAGTCCAGGGGGCACCCGAGGTGGGCACAACCCACCAGGGCGCGTCTGGGCCTCCTGGCGCGCCCTGGTGGGTTGTCCCCTCCTCGAGACTCCCCCTAGGTGCAACCAGGGCCCAATATCTTCCTTCTGGTCCATAAAAATTCTCCGTAAAGTTTCGTGGCATTTGGACTCCGTCTGATATTGATTTCCTGCGATGCAAAAAACATTAAAAAAAATAGCAACTGGTACTTGGCACTATGTCAATAGGTTAGTACCAAAAAATGATATAAAATGATTATAAAACATCCAAGATTGATAATAAGACAGCATGGAACAATCAAAAATTATAGATACGTTGGAGATGTATCAGCATCCCCAAGCTTAACTCCTACTCGTCCTCGAGTAGGTAAGTGATAAAAATAGAATTTTTGATGTGGAGTGATGTTTATCATGTCATATCATATTCTTTTATTTATAGCATGGACAATTGGACTTTTATTTGATTCAAAGCAATAGTCTAGTTTTGACATAATAATTTAGATACTCAAGCATATCAACAAGCAACCATGTTTTTCAGAATATCAACACTAAAGTAAGTTATCCCTAGCCCATCATGCTCAAAAATTGATCCATTCATGAAACACACTCAAATATTAGCTACACCCAATACTTAAGTACGATCATATTGCCTCTTAGTTGGTGCTTTTATAAGAGAAGATGGAGACTCAAATTCAAAATAAAAATTGCATAAAGTAAAAGAGAGGCCCTTCGCAGAGGAAAGTAGGGATTAGTAGAGGTGCCAGAGCTCAAAGCGAAAAAATAGAGATAAAAACTTTTTGGGAGGTGTATCAATCCCACCAACGAAAACGACGCAGAGTTCCGAACACTTTCCATGCCAGATATGCCATATGCGGTTCCCAAACAGAAAATAAAGTTTATTCCTTTTCCACCATACTTTCACTTTCCATGGCTAGCCGAATCCACGGTTGCCTTCCATACCAACACTTCCCAAGGAATTTATTATTTGACAACGTAAAGTAAATTCATTTTTGCATTTTGGGACTAGGCATCTCTCAATCATTTGCCTTACTCTCGTGCAATGACAAGTGAATAAACACTCATCGTGAGACTAACACATCCAGCATGGAAAATATTAGCCACCCGTTACCATTCCGTGAGTGAAACAAACACACAAAAGAGAAGTTTATTTTGAAAATTAGAGATGCCACATGCAAATTTGCTTAGAATGGCAAAAGAATACCGCATATAGGTAGATATAGTGGAGTCATGTGGCAAAACTGGTTTAAAGGATTTTGGATGCACAAGTAGAGGTCATACATAGTGCAAAATGAAGGCTAGCAAAAAGATGGAGAAGCGACCAACAAAGAAACAAATAATCTCATAAGCAAGCATTAAGCATAATTAACACCGAATAATGCACCACAAGTAGGATAAAATTTTCATTGCATGATTATTGACTTTCGTGCATGCATAGGGAATCACAAACCTTAACACCAATATTCTTACTAGAGCATAATTTCTCATCAACATGACTCACATATCACATCATCATATCTCACCACTATTACTAAGAATCAAGTTTATTTTGTCCAATGATCTTCATGACATTTTTTTTACTTTATCCTTCTTGGATATCTATCACTTTGGGACTCATTTTCATGTGTTGCTTTTCATAAGCTCAAACAAATATAAGTGAAGATCATGAGCATAAAATTTTTCTTTCTCTCAAAATAATTTAGGTGAAGCAAGAGAGAATTTCTTCAAGAGTTTACTAACTGTCAAATAAATCTAAGTGAAGCAAGAGATCATTTATTCAAAAATACTAAGCACACCGTGCTCAAAAAGATATAAGTGAAGCACAGAGCAAGTCCTAGCTCATAAAAGATTTAAGTGAAGCACAAAGAGCAATTCTAACAAGTCATGATATAATTTTGGCTCTCTCAAATTGGTGTGTCCAGCAAGCATTTATGACTTAAAACACAAAATAAAACAAGCAAAGACACATATCATACAAGACGCTCCAAGCAAAACACTTATCATGTGACGAATAAAAATATAGTCTCGAGTAAAATATCGATGGTCGTTAGAAGAAAGAGGGGATGCCACTCGGGGGCATCCCCAAGCTTAGTTGGTTGCTCATTCTTGGATAATAGCTTGGGATGCCAGGGCATCCCCAAGTTTAGGCTCTTCTATCCTTCTTTCATATATCATAAGATAACCCAAAACTTGAAAACTTCAATCACACAAAACTCAACAAAACCTTTGTCAGATCCGTTAGTGTAAGAAAGCAAACCACTACTATAAGTGATGTATCAAACCTATTCATATTTTGTTTTTGTATTATATCTACTGTATTCCAACTTTTCTATGGCAAAAGCTCATCAAAGAAAACCATAGAGCCATCAAAATAAGCACACAACACAAAGAAAACAGAATCTGTCAAAACAGAACAGTATGTAGTAATCTGACACTTTCGAATACTTTTGTAACTCCAAAAATTCTGCAAAATTGGGCAGATCAGGTTATTTTGTATATTGATCTTCTGAAAAAACAATCAGGGCAAAATCTATTTTCTGTGATTTATGAAAATTATTTTCGTGAGCGCAAAGTTTCTGTCTTCTTCAGCAAGACCAAACAACTATCACCCAAGAAGATCCTAAAGGCTTTACTTGGCACAAACACTAATTAAAACATAAGAAAAACAATCATAACAGAGGCATAATTGTGTGAACACACAAGAATGGAAAGCAAAAAGCAAAAATAAATTTTATTCATTGGGTTGCCTCCCAACAAGCGCTATAGTTTTACACCCTTAGCTAGACATAATTTTATTAATGCTCACATGAAAGATAGAAATTAAAACACGAAGAGAGCATCATTTAACATGTGAAAAACACATTTAATTCTAACATAATTCCTATGCATAGGAATTTTATAAGCAAAAAAATTATCAAGACAAGAAATTTCTAGCATATGCATGGTAGAAGAATAAAACATTGATGATCTCAACATAACGAGATGAAATTTATTAACATCAAAATTTCCACCACAATATTTTCCTCTCTCATAACAATTACATGTGGGATCATAATCAAATTCAACAATATATCTATCATATAGAATTTTCTCTTCATGATCCACATGCATAAAAGTTTTATAATCTTCCAAGATAGTGGGATTAACATCAACTAAAGTCATGACCTCTCCAAATCCACTTTTATCAAAAATTTCTCAAGATTGAACACTCTCCAAATATGTGGGATTATTTTTACCTAAAGTTGACGCTCTTCCAAACCCACTTTCAATATTATTGCAAACATTATTATCACTAACATATTCATCATGAGGCTTAAATAAATTTTCAAGATCATAAGAAGAATCACCCCAATCATGATCATTGCAATAAGTAGCGGACATATCAAAATTAGCATCCCCAAGCTTGGGGTTTTGCATATTATTGGCACAATTGACGTTAATAGAATTTATAGTAAAATCATTGCAATCATGTTTTTCATTCAAGGAGCTATCATGAATCACTTTACAAATTTCTTCATCACAATTTTCAGATTCACGAATCTCAAGCAAAACTTCATAGAGATAATCTAGTGCACTCAAATCACTAGCAATTGGTTCATGATAATTGGATCTCTTAAAAAGATTAGCAAATGGATGAGGATCCATATCATTAAATTTTTAGCAAGCGAAGATGCAAGAAAATGGAAGACACATGGCAACACAAGCAAACACGAGATCTGACGGGAAAATGGCGAACGAAAAAGAGGGCGAATAAAATGGCAATTTTTTGTGAAGTGGGGGAGAGGGAAACGAGAGGAAAATGGCAAATAATGTAAATAGAGGGGAGATGAGATTTGTGATTAGGAACATGGTATATGTTGAAGATCCTCCCCGACCACAATGCCAGAAATTCCTTATGATGTCGCTTGAAGCTACGTCGGTATTTCCCCAAAGAGAAAGGGATGATGTAGCACAACAGCGCTAGGTATTTCCCTCAGATATGAAACCAAGGTTATCGAACCAGTAGGATAACCAAGCAACACAACGTAAATAGCCCCAGCACAAAGATAACAAATCCTCGCAACCCGACGTGTTAAAGGGGTTGTCAATCCCTTCCGGGGCACGGCGCCTCAAGATAGGCAAAATGGACATGATGAAAATTTAGTAGATTGATAGATCGAACGCCAAATGAATAAGAATAAATTGCAGAAGGTATTTTTGTATGTTTGGTTTAATAGATCTGAAAATAAATGCAAAGGAAAAAGTAGATTGCAAAGGCAAATATATGAGAAAGAAGACCCGGGGGCCGTAGGTTTCACTAGTGGCTTCTCTCGAGAAAAATAGCAAAAGGTGGGTAAACAAATTACTGTAGGGTAATTGATAGAACTTCAAATAATTATGATGATATCCAGGAAATGATCATTACATAGGCATCACGTCCAAGATTAGTAGACCGACTCCTTCCTGCATCTACTACTATTACTCCACACATCGACCGCTATCCAACATGCATCTAGTGTATTATGTTCATGGAAAAACGGAGTAATGCAATAAGAACGATGACATTATGTAGACAAGATCCGTTTATCTATAGCATAGATATAGATCCCATCTTTTTATCCTTAGTAGAAACGATACATACGTGTCATTTCCCTTTCTGTCACTAGGATCGAGCACCGTAAGATCGAACCCACTACCGGGCACCTCTTCCCATTGCAAGATAAATAGATCAAGTTGGCAAAACAAAACCCAAATATCAGAGAAGAAATACAAGGCTATAAAAGATCATGCATATAAGAGAACAAAGGAACTCAAATAACTTTCATGGATATAAAAAGATATAACTGATCGTAAACTCGAAGTTCATCGGATCCCAACAAACACACCGCAAAAAGAGTTACATCATATGGATCTCCAAGAGACTGTTGTATTGAGAATTCTGCGAGAGAGAGAAAGCCATCTAGCTACTAACTACGGACCCGAAGGTCTACAAAGAACTACTCACGCATCATCGGAGAGGCACCAATGGAGGTGGTGAACCCCATCCGAGATGGTGTCTAGATTGGATGTGGTGGTTCTGGACTCTGCGGCGCCTGGATGAATATTTCATCGACTCCCTGTTACGCCCCGGATTCGATGCGCCAGGTGTCTGCCAGTTATTCGCCGTCGTTGCCATGTCATTTGTTTGCGTGTTGCATTTTATCATGTCATCATGTGCATTGCATTGCATACATGTTCGTCTCATGCATCCGAGCATTTTCCCCGTTGTCCGTTTTGCAATCCGGCACTCCTATGCCCTCCGGCGTCCCCCTTTTGTCCCTCATTGTGAGCGGGTGTTAAACATTCCCGGAATGGACCGAGTCTTGTCAAGCGGCCTTGGTATAGCACCGGTAGACCGCCTGTCAAGTTTTGTGCCATTTGGAGGTCGTTTGATACTCCAACGGTTAACCGCGTAGCCCGAAACCCCCCTTTCTCTTTGCAGCCCAACACCCCTTCCATAGTGACCCAAAACCCATCTAACTCCCCTCCACGCTCTCGGTCGTTCGATCACGATCGTGTGGGCGAAAATCGCTCCTCATTTGGACTCTCCTAGCTCCCAGAATCTATAAATAGGCCCTCCCCTTCCATTTTCGCGGACGAAACCCTAGCCCCGCTCCCCTCGCGCGCCGGACATGTCCAACCCCGTCGGACATGTCTAGCCTCCCGTCGCTCCGATGAATCAGCCGCCGCCTCCGCGCCCAATAGGAAGCCACCACCTCACCCGCGCCGGCCTTCTCTCTCCTCCCGCGCCGCGCCTCCCAGCCCGTCCCCCGCCGCCGAGGCCTCTCGC
>NC_041381.1:152841464-152849148 GCF_002162155.2 Triticum dicoccoides
CCCGCCGCGCCATCGCCGGAAGCTCGCCGGAGCCGCCGTCGTCCTCGCCGGATCTGGTTATGTGGACCAGATCCACCGGTCCCGCCAACCAAACGCGCGTCTCCGCCCCGGATCTCTCCATCCCGCACCGCTCCGTCCACTTCTCTGCGAGGTTGATTTTTTTCACTAAGTCCCCGATATTTTGCATAATCATGCCCTGTTCATCGCATCGTATCTCTGCATCCGTACCTCCGTTTCGTGCGTGTAAACTGTCAATTTGTTTGTATCAACGAGTACTTCATTTCATTCCATTGCATCATATTCATTTGAGTTCATCTTGATGCCTGAATCATCGTTGCAAGAGTGCTACATAATGTTGTCTGCCGTTTGTTAACAGAACATGCACTTTTGTCATTTTTGCCATGATTGATGTGTGCATCCTATGAGGTTGATGTCTTCATGTGTTTTGATCGATGTCATGTCTTCTTTATAGAGGTGCTCACCATGTATTTTTGTGATCAATGTGGTGACTAGCACAAGCATGTAAACTAGGCATCGTGATGTTGCTGATTTTAGTCCCTGTTCTGCTGTTATTTTGATGCCATGTAAACTTGATGCTACAGAGAGATCCATGCATATTTTGAGATACTTCAGTAAGGATGTTTTGTACATGTGGTTATGATCTATCCATTCATGCCCTGGGTTGCAATTATGGAGTAGTCTAGCATGTCATTTTCGTGCTCTACTTTTGCTTCAAAATGTTTCCTGGCAGATTGTTTACATGTTATTCAATTTTGCCAAGCTTGTTGTAGTTGATCCTTGCATGCTATGAACTTGTTCTTGCCTTGGTTTGTTTCATAAACATGTCTTCTTGCTGATGTTATGCTTATCTTCTCATGCAATGACTTGTGGTGAGTGAATCAAGCTTGTTAAGTAGGATACTTGCTGTTGCTGTTTTGCTAGGCTGAATCTGTTATTTCGTGATGCTATGTAAACCTGCTGTTACAAGTCATTCTATGCATAATCTGGAGATGTTCACTAAGGGTGTTTTGTTCTACATGTCATGCTCTATCCATTCATGCCCCTGGTTGCAATTATATCCTGTTGTAGCTTGTTGTAATCTTGCTCCAAAGTTGCTAAATAATGTTGCTGTCAGCCTGTTAACATTAAGTTCAGTTGTTGCCATGCTTGTTGTTAGTGATCCATGTACCCTATGAACTTGCTATTGCCATGCTTAGCTTCAAAAACATGCCTTATTTCTGTTGGTTGCCTTGTCATGCCATGTAATGCTCTGTGGTGAGTGGTATAAGCTCATTAACATGCCTTCATAATTCTGTTCCTGCCATGTATGAATCTGTCTTATAACTTGCTATGTTTACATGGGTGCCATCATATTTTCTGATCCTTTTTGGCTCATGGTAAGTAAGGGACTTTTGTTCTATGCATTTAGTAGTTTCATGCCATGCCTTTGTTTGCTATAATAAGTTCCTTAACATGTTGTTTGATAGCTCTGGACATTGCAACCTGATGTTATTTCTGCAAAACCTAAAACCGTTATCATTTGCAATCTTGCCATGTGTGTTTGAGCATGCTCTAGTGATTTCTGGAGATAGCTCAGTGTTCATGTTTTGTTATGCTTTACCTGTACATCATGCCCATGCCTTTTGTTTTCTTGTTGAGGTCCTGTAGCATATTGTTTTGATGCTTGCAATATGCCTAGTTGCTGTTTTGGACAGCTTGTCCTTTAAACTTGTTTCATGTGTGTGTGTTGAACCGTTGCTCCGTTTTGAGTGTGCTATATATGAAACTTGCTTAGAATTGCATGTAGCTTCATATTATCATGTTGCATCCTTGTTTTGAGGTGTTTGCTTGATGTTTGGGTGCATTTTGCATCAATGCCATGTTTAACTTGTTTTGCTCATATCTTCTAGGTCGTAGCTTCGAATTAAATGAAATTTATATGTAACTTGACTAGAATCTCGTGTAGATCATCTTGGTGCATCTTAACTTGCTGTTTAACAACTTGAACATAATGTTTATTCAGATCTGGACCAATTTCGAAATTTGCATATGAGGACTTACCGGAATTGTTATATGTTGTTCCCGGCCTCATTTAAACTTGCCTTGATGTGTTGCTCTTGTTTGCATCATCCCTTGCCATGAGTAGCTTCATGTAGCATTTTCATGCCTCATGCTTGTTGTGCATCATGCCTTGTTCATGTGTGGTGTGTTTACCATGTTGTGTGCTTCTTTTCGATAGTTCCTGTTTCGTTGCGATCGTGAGGATTCGTTCGTCTACGCTTGGTTCGTCTTCGTGGCTTCATCCGTTCGTCTTCTTCACGGACTCGTTCTTCTTCCTTGCGGGATTTCAGGCAAGATGACCGCTATCCTGGATCTCATTACTATCATTGCTATGCTAGTTGCTTCGTTCTATCGCTTTGCTGCGCTACCTATCACCTATTTATCAAGCCTCCCATAATTGCCATGTCAGCCTCTAACCTTTTCACCCTTCCTAGCAAACCATTGCTTGGCTATGTTACCGCTTTGCTCAGCCCCTCTTACAGCGTTGTTAGTTGCAGGTGAAGTTGAAGATTGCTCCATGGTGGACAGGATTTTGGTTGGGATATCACAATATCTCTTATATTATTAATGCATCTATATACTTGGTAAAGGGTGGAAGACTCGGCCTTTTGCCTGGTGTTTTGTTCCACTCTTGCCGCCCTAGTTTCCGTCATACCGGTGTTATGTTCCCGTATTTTGCGGTCCTTACGCGGTCGGGTGATTTATGGGACCCCCTTGACAGTTCGCTTTGAATAAAACTCCTCCAGCAAGGCCCAACATTGGTTTTACCATTTGCTTCACCACCACCTACCTTTTCCCTTGGGAGTCGCCCTCTCGAGGGTCATCTTTATTTTAGCCCCCCAGGCCAATGCTTGTCTAAGAGTCGGTCCAAACCGAGCGATGTCCGGCGCCCCCTGGGCAACCATGGTCTATGCCAGCCCGTCATCTTGCTCATCCGGTGTGACCTGAGCATGAGATATGTGCAGCTCCTATCGGGCTTTGTTGGCACAGCGGGCGGTCTTTGCTGGTCTTGTTTTACCATTGTTGAAATGTCTTGTAAACCAGGATTCCGAGTCTGATCAGGTCTTCCTGGGAGAAGGTATATCCTTCATTGATCGCGAGAGCTTATCATGGGCTAAGTTGGGACACCCCTGCAGGGTATAATCTTTTGAAATCCGTGTCTGCGGTTATAGGCAGATGGGAGTTTGTTAATGTCCGGTTGTAGATAACTTGACACCAGATCCGAATTAAAACGCATCACCCGTGTGTGTAGCCGTGATGGTCTCTTCTCGGCGGAGTCCGGGAAGTGAACACGGTTTCTGGGTTATGTTTGATGTAAGTAGGAGTTCAGGATCACTTCTTGATCATTGCTAGCTTCTCGACCGTTCCGCTTGCTCTCTTCTCGCTCTTATTTGCGTATGTTAGCCACCATATATGCTTAGTCGCTGCTGCAGCCTCACCAGTTTACCCCTTCCTTTCCCTTTAAGCTTTGCTAGTCTTGATACCCATGGTAATGGGATTGCTGAGTCCTCGTGGCTCACAGATTACTACAACAACAGTTGCAGGTACAGGTTACGCGATGATCATGACGCGAGAGCGATGCTTGCTTGCTTTGAGTTCTTCTTCTGCTTCTTCGATCAGGGGTAGGTTCCAGGTCGGCAGCCTGGGCTAGCAGGGTGGATGTCGTTTGAGTTTCTGTTTGTGTTTCATCCGTAGTTCGGATGTCGATCTTATGTATTGTGATGTTGTATTCGTGTAGCATTGTATGCCTTTTGTATGTATCCCCATCTATTATGTAATGTTGATGTAATGATATCCACCTTGCAAAAGCGTTTCAATATGCGGGTCTATCCTTGGTGGGACCTTCGAGTTCCTTTTGGATAGGGTCGCATATTGGGCGTGACAAGTTGGTAATCAGAGCCTTGACCGACCATAGGAGCCCCCTTGATTGTTGGCCGTTGTTGAGTCTAGAAGAAAACTATCTTGAGTCTTAGGATTATATATATCAAAGAGTAGGATTCTTTTTACTCCCCAGTCCCTTCGTCGCTCTGGTGAGGACTCCTGACGTAGATGTTTTGACTTTCCTCTCCTAAAATTTCACTAAATTTATTTTTAGGATCACGCAGGTATCTTGGAATCCTTTCGATGGTTTTGTGACGAGAACATTGTTCTTGGTGCCTCCTGTCTATTATGTGGCATTGACCCGGGGAGTTGAGCTTTGAGGTGTTGTCATCACAATTTTATCGTTGCAGTTCTGGAATACTTGAGTTTTGCCGACATCGAAAATCTCTTTTATGTAGTTGTTGGTGAGATAACCTCGAGGTCACCCAGTACTGGGGAGTTCGGGAATATTGCCATAACTCGTATAACGGATGCTTTTCGAAGGTTGAGGTACACAATTTCCGGAGTTTTCTTGGTTATGTGTTGACGGATGGATACAGTTGGATGTAGGTATTGTTAGTTTGGGTGAGATATATTGCTTACCTTGTATCCCCAACACCAGATTGCATAACCAGAAAGTTTCGGGAGTTTATAGGTGGGAATTCAAGTAGCTCCTAGAATATCTTTCCGACAGATGCATGATATGGATTCGGGTAAATCTCTATCATATGTATTTGTTCCGGCTTATTCTGCAAGCCAAATCCTTTGTTTTGTTTTATTTGTGGTATTCGAGTTGCTTCGAAGTCAAGTGTTGATTCCATACCTTTCAAGCGGTGTTCTCATATTTCTATGGGAGTACTAATCCTTCTTGATCACTGAGGTTGTCATGTCAACTCTTTTCCAACCGGTGTGCTTCTCTTCAAGTGTTCTTCAACGGTATCCATTCCATCTGCCCCAAGTTGCCTTTGTTTTCCCGCACTCCCACCCTTTTTCTTCAAGGACTCAGATTTCTTAATCATGTATCCTTTTATTTGTGGGAAGTCTCTTCATTCTTTTCTTTCAATGTTCTTATCCGGTGATTTCCCATGAAGATGCTCAACAGTTTCAAGTTCATCATTCTTCATTCTCGTATTCTTTTCCGGTGGATCCAATTCAAGCTTTCGGTGTTGATCATATCCATTTCCTTGTTTCAAATGTTTTTCCATGTAGGTGCACCTCTTAATTGTTCACCTCTCTCTATTCTTATCCGGAGTGCTCAAGATATCTCAGAAGACTTGTGTTTGCATTCTCAATCCGTTCAAGATATTTCGAGGTTGTTATCTCATTCAGGTCATTTAATTCAACCGGTGCAATCTCTCTTCAAAATCGTTCAACGGTGTTTTCTTTTGAGTGGGCCCTAACCCACAGGTCTTTTCCCAGGATCTTACCTGACTCTTCTAATTATTCCAGAGCTATTCCAAATTCTTTTCAGAGTTTGACGTAAGAATGAATTTTCATCAGTCACATGCCTTCTCCAAGGTCGTTTTCAAATTCTTTTCATCTTTGGCTCAACCTTTTCCTCTTTTAATTCTCCCAGAGTATCTCAACAATTCATGGTGGTTCTCATCATCATTCTCAACATTTGACAACCGAAGAAGGATTTTTCTTAAATCTTGGTCCGTTCTCTTGAAGATTCATAGTTCTAGCTTATGTCATCCTCTCATAATTGTTTTCGATTGTGAGAATTCTTTTCAACCATCCGACGCATTTCAGGAGTTGCTTCCTTTCTTGATAATCTGAAGGCCATCTTGTCATAATTCTTATTATCAGCCTTCAACTCTTGTTCTCCAAATCTTACCGGTGCATCGTTCAAATACCCTCTAATCAGTTCATGATCTCTTCGTTCTCATGTATCTAAATCCCCTCAAGTATCTTCATTCGTTTTTCAATTCTTCCCGGTGAATTGTTCCTTTGTTACGTTCATTTTCAATTCTTACGATGGTTCGTTCAAGATTTCTCTTCCTTCGTTATCGTATCAATCCATTCGTTCTTTCCAATCCTGCCGGTGGTTCATGAAGACTTTCTCATGTTTTGTGCTATGTTTCCCCTTAATCCTTTTTCAACGAGAATAAGTAGTATGCAAATCCATTGCTTATCATCAATTTAATTCGATGAAGGATAAGCATACAATAAATCTTATTCTTATTCCATCCAAGTGAGTAATCCCTTCCTTCGGAGTTTGTTCTTGATGAATAAATTCTAGTTCCAAGTGTTTTCATCTTTTCTTTTCCGGAGTTCAAATTTCCTCGGTCATCTCGTCGGAACCTCCATCTAAATCATCGCAATGCTCATCTTATTCTTTCATCCTTCATTCTATATCATCATCCTTTTGTCACCTGAGTTCTTCATGGTGGTTCTTCATGATTTAGTTTATTCTTCAAGTGTTCATCAAGATTCTTGTCGAAGGAGCTCAAGTATCTTTCCTTCTTGCTTTTCGAAGTGCAATTAATTCTCCATATTCTTTTGAAGTGGAGTTTTGCATTTCTTCGTTCTCCTCAGCTATTTAATTTTTTCCGCTTGTGGTCGGCGATAAGCTCATAATTTTGAGATGGTTTCCATAAGTCCACAACAAGCTTATACTTTCGTTGTTGATTTTCTCAACAACTCCATTCAATCCTTCGAAATTCTTTTCATTCAATTCTCTTTCAATTATTTCCGGAGTTTTTGTGCCATCTCTTCATCAAGTATCATTCCATCCTCTCTAGCTCGTGTTCTATTCCTCCATGTTTTAGCCGGAGTGCTGCCTAAATCCTTTCAGTCTTATTCGTTTCTTATCTCGTTCTAACCGGAGTGGTTTCATAGTCTATCTGATCCTGTGAGCTTTCGATTCCCGTCATTCTCGTAATTCCTCTCTTCTTCACGAGTGCTCTCGATTCTTTGCTTCTTCTCTTGAGTTCTTGTTTCACCTCATCCCTTTTCCCTTCTGTCTCGGTCCTAAGATCTCGGGACGAGATCTCTTGTTAGTGGAGGAGTGTTGTTACGCCCCGGATTCGATGCGACAGGTGTCTACCAGTTATTCGCCGTCGTTGCCATGTCATTTGTTTGCATGTTGCATTTTATCATGTCATCATGTGCATTGCATTGCATACATGTTCGTCTCATGCATCCGAGCATTTTCCCCGTTGTCCGTTTTGCAATCCGGCACTCCAATGCCCTCCGGCGTCCCCCTTTTGTCCCTCATTGTGAGCGGGTGTTAAACGTTCTCGGAATGGACCGAGTCTTGTCAAGCGGCCTTGGTATAGCACCGGTAGACCGCCTGTCAAGTTTCGTGCCATTTGGAGGTCGTTTGATACTCCAACGGTTAACCGCGTAGCCCGAAACCCCCCTTTCTCTTTGCAGCCCAACACCCCTTCCAAAGTGGCCCAAAACCCATCTAACTCCCCTCTACGCTCTTGGTCGTTCGATCACGATCGTGTGGGCGAAAACCGCTCCTCATTTGGACTCTCCTAGCTCCCAGAATCTATAAATAGGCCCTCCCCTTCCATTTTCACGGACGAAACCCTAGCCCCGCTCCCCTCCCGCGCCGGACATGTCCAACCCTGCCGGACATGTCCAGCCTCCACGTCGCTCCGACGAATCAGCCGCCGCCACCTCAACGACGCTGCCTCCGCACCCAATAGGAAGCCGCCACCTCACCCGCGCCGGCCTTCTCTCTCCTCCCGCGCCGCGCCTCCCAGCCCGTCCCCCGCCGCCGAGGCCTCTCGCCTCCTCACCGGCCCCGCCG
>NC_041381.1:152849684-152857509 GCF_002162155.2 Triticum dicoccoides
TCGCCTCCGCACGGTGACCGCCGCCGCCGGCGCCGCAAGCCGCGTCCCCATTGACACGCGCCTCCCCCCCTCCCCGCCGCGCCATCGCCGGAAGCTCGCCGGAGCCGCCGCCGTCCTTGCCGGATCTGGTTATGTGGACCAGATCCACCGGTCCCGCCAACCAAACGCGCGTATCCGCCCCGGATCTCTCCATCCCGCACCGCTCCGTCCACTTCTCTGCGAGGTTGATTTTTTTTCACCAAGTCCCTGATATTTTGCATAATCATGCCATGTTCATCGCATCATATCTCTGCATCCGTAGCTCCGTTTCGTGCGTGTAATATGTCAATTTGTTCGTCTGAACGAGTACTTCATTTCATCCCATTGCATCATATTCATTTGAGTTCATCTTGATGCCTGAATCATTGTTGCAAGAGTGCTTCATAATGTTGTCTCTTGTCTGTTAATAGAACATGCACTTTTGTCATTTTTGCCATGATTGATGTGTGCATCCTATGAGGTCGATGTCTTCATGTGTTTTGATTGATGTCATGTCTTCTTTACAGAGGTGCTCACCATGTATTTTTGTGATCAATGTGGTGACTAGCACAAGAATGTAAACTAGGCATCGTGATGTTGCTGATTTTAGTCCTTGTTCTGCTGTTATTTTGATGCCATGTAAACTTGATGCTACAGAGAGATCCATGCATATTTTGAGATACTTCAGTAAAGATGTTTTGAACATGTGGTTATGCTCTATCCATTCATGCCCTGGGTGGCAATTATGGAGTAGTATAGCATGTCATTCTCGTGCTCTACTTTTGCTTCAAAATGTTTCTTGGCAGATTGTTTACATGTTATTCAATTTTGCCAAGGTTGTTGTAGTTAATCCTTGCATGCTATGAACTTGTTCTTGCCTTGGTTCGTTTCATAAACATGTCTTCTTGCTGATGATATGCTTGTCTTGTCATGCAATGACTTGTGGTGAGTGAATCAAGCTTGTTAAGTAGGGTACTCGCTGTTGCTATTTTGCTAGGTTGAATCTGTTATTTCGTGATGATATGTAAACCTGCTGCTAAAAGTCATTCTATGCATAATCTGGAGATGTTCACTAAGGGTCTTTTGTTCTACATGTCATGCTCTATCCATTCATGCCCCTGGTTGCAATTATAGCCTGCTGTAGCTTGTTGTAATCTTGCTCCAAAGTTGCTAAATAATGTTGCTGTCAACCTGTTAACATTAAGTTCAGTTGTTGCCATGCTTGTTGTTAGTGATCCATGTACCCTATGAACTTGCTATTGCCATGCTTAGCTTCACAAACATGCCTTCTTTCTGTTGGTTGCCTTGTCATGCCATGTAATGCTCTGTGCTGAGTGGTACAAGCTCATCAACATGCCTTCATAATTCTGTTCCTGCCATGTATGAATCTGTCATATAACTTGCTATGTTTACATGGGTGCCATCATATTTTTTGATCCTTTTTGGCTTATGGTAAGTAAGGGACTTTTGTTCTATGCATTTAGTAGTTTCATGCCATGCCTTTGTTTTCTATAATAAGTTCCTGTAACATGTTGTTTGATAGCTCTAAACATTGCAACCTGATGTTATTTCTGCAAAACCTGAAACTGTTATCATTTGCAATCTTGCCATGTGTGTTTGAGCATGCTCTAGTGATTTCTGGAGATAGCTCAGTGTTCATGTTTTGTTATGCTTTACATGTACATCATGCCCGTGCCTTTTGTTTTCTTGTTGAGGTCCTATAGCATATTGTTTTGATGCTTGCAATATGCCTAGTTGCTGTTTTGGACAGCTTGTCCTTTAAACTTGTTTCATGTGTGGGTGTTGAACCGTTGCTCCGTTTTGAGTGTTCTCTATATGAAACTCGCTTAGAATTGCATGTACCTTCATATTATCATGTTGCGTCCTTATTTTGAGGTGTTTGCTTGATGTTTGGGTGCATTTTGCATCAATGCCATGTTTAACTTGTTTTGCTCATATCTTCTAGGCCGTAGCTTCGAATTAAATGAACTTTATATGTAACTTGACTAGAATCTCGTGTAGATCATCTTGGTGCATCTTAACTTGCTGTTTAACAACTTGAACATAATGTTTATTCAGATCTGGACCAATTTCGAAATTTGCATATGAGGACTTACCGGAATTGTTATATGTTGTTCCCGGCCTCATTTAAACTTGCCTTGATGTGTTGCTCTTGTTTGCATCATCTCTTGACATGAGTAGCTTCATGTAGCCTTGTCATGCATCATGCTTGTTGTGCATCATGCCTTGTTCATGTGTGGTGTGTTTACCATGTTGTGTGCTTCTTTTCGATAGTTCCTGTTTCGTTGCGATCGTGAGGATTCGTTCGTCTACGCTTGGTTCGTCTTTGTGGCTTCATCCGTTCGTCTTCTTCACGGACTCGTTCTTCTTCCTTGCGGGATTTCAGGCAAGATGACCGCTATCCTGGATCTCATTACTATCATTGCTATGCTAGTTGCTTCGTTCTATCGCTTTGCTGTGCTACCTATCACCTATTTATCAAGCCTCCCATAATTGCCATGTCAGCCTCTAACCTTTTCACCCTTCCTAGCAAACCATTGCTTGGCTATGTTACCGCTTTGCTCAGCCCCTCTTATAGCGTTGTTAGTTGCAGGTGAAGTTGAAGATTGCTCCATGGTGGACAGGATTTTGGTTGGGATATCACAATATCTCTTATATTATTAATGCATCTGTATACTTGGTAAAGGGTGGAAGACTCGGCCTTTTGCCTGGTGTTTTGTTCCACTCTTGCCGCCCTAGTTTCCGTCATACCGGTGTTATGTTCCCAGATTTTGCGTTCCTTACGCGGTCAGGTGATTTATGGGACCCCCTTGACAGTTCGCTTTGAATAAAACTCCTCTAGCAAGGCCCAACATTGGTTTTACCATTTGCTTCACCACCACCTACCTTTTCCCTTGGGAGTCGCCCTCTCGAGGGTCATCTTTATTTTAGCCCCCCGGGCCAATGCTTGTCTAAGTGTTGGTCCAAACCGAGCGATGTCCGGCGCCCCCTGGGCAACCAGGGTCTATGCCAACCCGTCGTCTTGCTCATCCGGTGTGCCCTGAGAACGAGATATGTGCAGCTCCTATGGGATTTGTCGGCACAGCGGGCGGTCTTGCTAGTCTTGTTTTACCATTGTCGAAATGTCTTGTAAACCGGGATTCCGAGTCTGATCGGGTCTTCCTGGGAGAAGGTATATCTTTCGTTGATCCCGAGAGCTTATCATGGGCTAAGTTGGGACACCCCTGCAGGGTATAATCTTTCGAAAGTCGTGCCTGCGGTTATAGGCAGATGGGAATTTGTTAATGTCCGGTTGTAGATAACTTGACACCAGATCCGAATTAAAACGCATCAACCGTGTGTGTAGCCGTGATGGTCTCTTCTCGGCGGAGTCCGGGAAGTGAACACCGTTTCTTGGTTTTGTTTGACGTAAGTAGGAGTTCAGGATCACTTCTTGATCATTGCTAGCTTCTCGACTGTTCCGCTTGCTCTCTTCTCGCTCTTATTTGCGTATGTTAGCCACCATATATGCTTAGTCGCTGCTGCAGCCTCACCATTTTACCCCTTCCTTTCCGTTTAAGCTTTGCTAGTCTTGATACCCATGGTAATGGGATTGCTGAGTCCTTGTGGTACACAGATTACTACAACAACAGTTGCAGGTACAGATTACGCGATGATCATGACGCGAGAGCGATGCTTGCTTGCGTTGAGTTCTTCTTCTGCTTCTTCGATCAGGGGATAGGTTCCAGGTCGGCAGCCTGGGCTAGCAGGGTGGATGTCGTTTGAGTTTCTGTTTGTGTTTCATCCGTAGTTCGGATGTCGATCTTATGTATTGTGATGTTGTATTCGTGTGGCATTGTATGCCTTTTGTATGTATCCCCATCTATTATGTAATGTTGATGTAATGATATCCACCTTGCAAAAGCGTTTCAATATGCGGGTCTATCCTTGGTGGGACCTTCGAGTTCCTTTTGGATAGGGTCGCATATTGGGCGTGACAAGTTGGTAATCAGAGCCTTGACCGACCATAGGAGCCCCCTTGATTGTTGGCCGTTGTTGAGTCTAGAAGAAAACTATTTTGAGTCTTAGGATTATATATATCGGAGAGTAGGATTCTTTTTACTCCCCAGTCCCTTCGTTGCTCTGGTGAGGACTCCTGACGTAGATGTTTTGACTTTCCTCTCCTAAAATTTCACTAAATTTTTTTTAAGATCACGCGGGTATCTTGGAATCGTTCCGATGGTTTTGTGACGAGAACATTGTTCTTGGTGCCTCCTGTCTATTATGTGGCATTGACCCGGGGAGTTGAGCTCCGAGGTGTTGTCGTCACAATTTTATCGTTGCAGTTCTGGAATACTTGAGTTTTGCCGACATCGAAAATCTCTTTTATGCAGTTGTTGGTGAGATAACCTCGACGTCACCCAGTACTGGGGAGTTCGGGAGTATTGCCATAACTCGTATAACGGATGCTTTTCGAAGGTTGAGGTACACGATTTCCGGAGTTTTCTTGGTTATGTGTTGACGGATGGATACAGCCGGATGTAGGTATTGTTAGTTTGGGTGAGATATATTGCTTCCCCTGTATCCCCAACACCAGATTGCATAACCAGAAAGTTTTGGGAGTTTATAGGTGGGAATTCAAGTAGCTCCTAGAATATCTTTCCGACAGATGCATGATATGGATTCGGGTAAATCTCTATCATATGTATTTGTTCCGGCTTATTCTGCAAGCCAAATCCTTTGTTTTGTTTTATTTGTGGTATTCGAGTTGCTTCGAAGTCAAGTGTTGATTCCATACCTTTCAAGCGGTGTTCTCATATTTCCATGGGAGTATTAATCCTTCTTGATCACTGAGGTTGTCATGTCAACTCTTTTCCAACCGGTGTGCTTCTCTTCAAGTGGATCCGATCATTTTCAACATCCGCAAGATCAATTCTAAGTGTTCTTCAACGGTATCCATTCCATCTGCCCCAAGTTGCCTTTGTTTTCCCGCCCTCACACCCTTTTTCTTCAAGGACTCAGATTTCTTAATCATGTATCCTTTTATTTGTGGGAAGTCTCTTCATTCTTTTCTTTCAATGTTCTTATCTGGTGATTTCCCATGAAGATGCTCAACAGTTTCAAGTTCATCATTCTTCATTCTCGTATTCTTTTCCGGTGGATCCAATTCAAGCTTTCGGTGTTGATCATATCCATTTCCTCGTTTCAAATGTTTTTCCATGTCGGTGCACCTCTTAATTGTTCACCTCTCTCTATTCTTATCCGGAGTGCTCAAGATATCTCAGAAGACTTGTGTTTCCATTCTCAATCCGTTCAAGATATTTCGAGGTTGTTATCTCATTCAAGTCATTTAATTCAACCGGTGCAATCTCTCTTCAAAATCGTTCAACGGTGTTTTCTTTTGAGTGGGCCCTAACCCACAGGTCTTTTCCCAGGATCTTACCTGACTCTTCTAATTATTCCGGAGCTATTCCAAATTCTTTTCAGAGTTTGACGTAAGAATGAATTTTCATCAGTCACATGCCTTCTCCAAGGTCGTTTTCAAATTCTTTTCATCTTTGTCTCAACCTTTTCCTCTTTTAATTCTCCCAGAGTATCTCAACAATTCATGGTGGTTCTCATCATCATTCTCAACATTTGACGACCGAAGAAGGATTTTTCTTAAATCTTGGTCCGTTCTCTTGAAGATTCATAGTTCTAGCTTATGTCATCCTCTCATAATTGTTTTCGATTGTGAGAATTCTTTTCAACCATCCAACGCATTTCAGGAGTTGCTTCCTTTCTTGATAATCTGAAGGCCACCTTGTCATAATTCTTATTCTCAGCCTTCAACTCTTGTTCTCCAAATCTTACCGGTGCATCGTTCAAATACCCTCTAATCAGTTCATGATCTCTTTGTTCTCATGTATCTAAATCCCCTCAAGTATCTTCATTCGTTTTTCAATTCTTCCCGATGAATTGTTCCTTTGTTACATTCATTTTCAATTCTTACGATGGTTCATTCAAGATTTCTCTTCCTTCGTTATCGTATCAATCCATTCGTTCTTTCCAATCCTACCGGTGGTTCATGAAGACTTTCTCATGTTTTGTGCTATGTTTCCCCTTAATCCTTTTTCAACGAGAATAAGTAGTATGCAAATCCATTGCTTGTCATCAATTTAATTTGATGAAGGATAAGCATACAATAAATCTTATTCTTATTCCATCCAAGTGAGTAATCCCTTCCTTCAGAGTTTGTTCTTGATGAATAAATTCTATTTCCAAGTGTTTTCATCTTTTCTTTTCCGGTGTTCAAATTTCCTCGGTCATCTCGTCGGAACCTCCATCTAAATCATGGCAATGCTCATCTTATTCTTTCATCCTTCATTCTATATCATCATCCTTTTGTCACCGGAGTTCTTCATGGTGGTTCTTCATGATTTAGTTCATTCTTCAAGTGTTCATCAAGATTCTTGTCGAAGGAGCTCAAGTATCTTTCCTTCTTGCTTTTCGAAGTGCAATTAATTCTCCATATTCTTTTGAAGTGGAGTTTTGCATTTCTTCGTTCTCCTCAGCTATTTAATTTTTTCCGCTTGTGGTCGGCGATCAGCTCATAATTTTGAGATGGTTTCCATAAGTCCACAACAAGCTTATACTTTCGTTGTTGATTTTCTCAACAACTCCATTCAATCCTTCTAAATTCTTTTCATTCAATTCTCTTTCAATTATTTCCGAAGTTTTTGTGCCATGTCTTCATCAAGTATCATTCCGTCCTCTCTAGCTCGTGTTCTATTCCTCCATGTTTTAGCCGGAGTGCTGCCTAAATCCTTTCAGTCTTATTCGTTTCTTATCTCGTTTTAACCGGAGTGGTTTCATAGTCTATCTGATCCTGTGAGCTTTTGATTCCCGTCATTCTCGTAATTCCTCTCTTCTTCACGAGTGCTCTCGATTCTTTGCTTCTTCTCTTGAGTTCTTGTTTCACCTCATCCCTTTTCCCTTCTGTCTCGGTCCTAAGATCTCGAGACGAGATCTCTTGTTAGTGGAGGAGTGTTGTTACGCCCCGGATTCGATGCGCCAGGTGTCTGCCAGTTATTCGCCGTCGTTTCCATGTCATTTGTTTGCGTGTTGCATTTTATCATGTCATCATGTGCATTGCATTGCATACATGTTCGTCTCATGCATCCGAGCATTTTCCCCGTTGTCCGTTTTGCAATCCGGCACTCATATGCCCTCCGGCGTCCCCCTTTTGTCCCTCATTGTGAGCGGGTGTTAAACATTCTCGGAATGGACCAAGTCTTGTCAAGCGGCCTTGGTATAGCACCGGTAGACCGCCTGTCAAGTTTCGTGCCATTTGGAGGTCGTTTGATACTCCAACGGTTAACCGCGTAGCCCGAAACCCCCCTTTCTCTTTGCAGCCCAACACCCCTTCCAAAGTGGCCCAAAACCCATCTAACTCCCATCCACTCTCTCGGCCGTTCGATCACGATCGTGTGGGCGAAAACCGCTCCTCATTTGGACTCTCCTAGCTCCCAGAATCTATAAATAGGCCCTCCCCTTCCATTTTCGCGGACGAAACCCTAGCCCCGCTCCCCTCGCGCGCCGGACATGTCCAACCCCGCCGGACATGTCCAGCCTCCACGTCGCTCCGACGAATCAGCCGCCGCCACCTCAGCGATGCCGCCTCCGCGCCCAATAGGAAGCCACCACCTCACCCGCGCCGGCCTTCTCTCTCCTCCTGCACCGCGCCTCCCAGCCCGTCCCCCGCCGCCGAGGCCTCTCGCCTCCTCACCGGCCCCGCCGCTCACCGGCACACCTTTTCCCCGCCGCC
>NC_041381.1:152857711-152921831 GCF_002162155.2 Triticum dicoccoides
GCCGGAAGCTCGCCGGAACCGCCGCCGTCCTCGCCGGATCTGGTTATGTGGACCAGATCCACCGGTCCCGCCAACCAAACGCGCGTCTCCGCCCCGGATCTCTCCATCCTGCACCGCTCCGTCCACTTCTCTGCGAGGTTGATTTTTTTTACTAAGTCCCCGATATTTTGCATAATCATGCCCTGTTCATCGCATCGTATCTCTGCATCCGTAGCTCCGTTTCGTGCGTGTAATATGTCAATTTGTTCGTCTGAACGAGTACTTCATTTCATCCCATTGCATCATATTCATTTGAGTTCATATTGATGCCTGAATCATCCTTGCAAGAGTGCTTCATAATGTTGTCTGTTGTCTGTTAACAGAACATGCACTTTTGTCATTTTTGCCATGATTGATGTGTGCATCCTATGAGGTCGATGTCTTCATGTGTTTTGATCGATGTCATGTATTATTTACAGAGGTGCTCACCATGTATTTTTGTGATCAATGTGGTGACTAGCACAAGCATGTAAACTAGGCATCGTGATGTTGCTGATTTTAGTCCCTGTTCTGCTGTTATTTTGATGCCATGTAAACTTGATGCTACAGAGAGATCCATGCATATTTTGAGATACTTCAGTAAGGATGTTTTGAACATGTGGTTATGCTATATCCATTCATGCCCTAGATTGCAATTATGGAGTAGTATAGCATGTCATTCTCGTGCTCTACTTTTGCTTCAAAATGTTTCCTGGCAGATTGTTTACATGTTATTCAATTTTGCCAAGGTTGTTGTAGTTAATCCTTGCATGCTATGAACTTGTTCTTGCCTTGGTTTGTTTCATAAACATGTCTTCTTGCTGATGCTATGCTTATCTTGCCATGCAATGACTTGTGGTGAGTGAATCAAGCTTGTTAAGTAGGGTACTTGCTGTTGCTGTTTTGCTAGGTTGAATCTGTTATTTCATGATGCTATGTAAACCTGCTGCGAAAAGTCATTCTATGCATAATCTAGAGATGTTCACTAAGGGTGTTTTGTTCTACATGTCATGCTCTATCCATTCATGCCCCTGGTTGCAATTATAGCCTGATGTAGCTTGTTGTAATCTTGCTCCAAAGTTGCTAAATAATGTTGTTGTCGGCCTGTTAACATTAAGTTCAGTTGTTGACATGCTTGTTGTTAGTGATCCATGTACCCTATGAACTTGCTATTGCCATGCTTAGCTTCACAAACATGCCTTATTTCTGTTGGTTGTCTTGTCATGCCATGTAATGCTCTGTGGTGAGTGGTACAAGCTCATCAACATGCCTTCATAATTCTGTTACTGCCATGTATGAATCTGTCTTATAACTTGCTATGTTTACATGGGTGCCATCATATTTTCTAATCCTTTTTGGCTCATGGTCAGTAAGGGACTTTTGTTCTATGCATTTAGTAGTTTCATGCCATGCCTTTGTTTGCTATAATAATTTCCTGTAACATGTTGTTTGATAGCTCTGAACATTGCAACCTGATGTTATTTCTGCAAAACCTGAAACTGTTATCATTTGCAATCTTGCCATGTGTTTTTGAGCATGCTCTAGTGATTTCTGGAGATAGCTCAGTGTTCATGTTTTGTTATGCTTTACCTGTACATCATGCCCATGCCTTTTGTTTTCTTGTTGAGGTCCTGTAGCATATTGTTTTGATGCTTGCAATATGCCTAGTTGCTGTTTTGGACAGCTTGTCCTTTAAACTTGTTTCATGTGTGTGTTGAACCGTTGCTCCGTTTTGAGTGTGCTCTATATGAAACTTGCTTAGAATTGCATGTAGCTTCATATTATCATGTTGCATCCTTGTTTTGAGGTGTTTGCTTGATGTTTGGGTGCATTTTGCATCAATGCCATGTTTAACTTGTTTTGCTCATATCTTCTAGGCCATAGCTTCGAATTAAATGAACTTTATATGTAACTTGACTAGAATCTCGTGTAGATCATCTTGGTGCATCTTAACTTGCTGTTTAACAACTTGATGTGTTGCTTCATGTAGCTTCATGTAGCTTCATTTAAACTTGCCTTGATGTGTTGCTCTTGTTTGCATCATCTCTTGCCATGAGTAGCTTCATGTAGCCTTGTCATGCATCATGCTTGTTGTGCATCATGCCTTGTTCATGTCTGGTGTGTTTACCATGTTGTGTGCTTATTTTCAATAGTTCCTGTTTCGTTGCGATCGTGAGGATTCATTCGTCTACGCTCGGTTCGTCTTCGTGGCTTCATCCGTTCGTCTTCTTCACGGACTCGTTCTTCTTCCTTGCGGGATTTTAGGCAAGATGACCGCTACCCTGGATCTCATTACTATCATTGCTATGCTAGTTGCTTCGTTCTATCGCTTTGCTGCGCTACCTATCACCTGTTTATCAAGCCTCCCATAATTGCCATGTCAGCCTCTAACCTTTTCACCCTTCCTAGCAAACCATTGCTTGGCTATGTTACCGCTTTGCTCAGCCCCTCTTATAATGTTGTTAGTTGCAGGTGAAGTTGAAGATTGCTCCATGGTGGACAGGATTTTGGTTGGGATATCACAATATCTCTGATATTATTAATGCATCTATATACTTGGTAAAGGGTGGAAGACTCGGCCTTTTGCCTGGTGTTTTGTTCCACTCTTGCCGCCCTAGTTTCCGTCATACCGGTGTTATGTTCCCGGATTTTGCGTTCCTTACGCGGTCGGGTGATTTATGGGACCCCCTTGATAGTTTGCTTTGAATAAAACTCCTCCAGCAAGGCCCAACATTGGTTTTACCATTTGCTTCACCACCACCTACCTTTTACCTTGGGAGTCGCCCTCTCGAGGGTCATCTTTATTTTAGCCCCCCGGGCCAATGCCTGTCTAAGTGTTGGTCCAAACCGAGCGATGTCCGGCGCCCCCTGGGCAACCAGGGTCTACGCCAACCCGTCGTCTTGCTCATCCGGTGTGCCCTGAGAACAAGATATGTGCAGCTCCTATCGGGATTTGTCGGCACAGCGGGCGGTCTTGCTGGTCTTGTTTTACCATTGTCAAAATGTCTTGTAAACCGGGATTCCGAGTATGATCGGGTCTTCCTGGGAGAAGGTATATCCTTCGTTGATCGCGAGAGCTTATCATGGGCTAAGTTGGGACACCCCTGCAGGGTATAATCTTTTGAAAGCCATGCCTGCGGTTATAGGCAGATGGGAATTTGTTAATGTCCGGTTGTAGATAACTTGACACCAGATCTGAATTAAAGCGCATCAACCGCGTGTGTAGCTGTGATGGTCTCTTCTCGGCGGAGTCCGGGAAGTTAACACGGTTTCTTGGTTATGTTTGACGTAAGTAGGAGTTCAGGATCACTTCTTGATCACTGCTAGCTTCTCGACCGTTCTGCTTGCTCTCTTCTTGCTCTTATTTGCGTATGTTAGCCACCATATATGCTTAGTCGCTGCTGCAGCCTCACCATTTTACCCCTTACTTTCCCTTTAAGCTTTGCTAGTCTTGATACCCATGGTAATGGGATTGCTGAGTCCTCGTGGCTCACAGATTACTACAACAACAGTTGCAGGTATAGGTTACGCGATGATCAAGATGCGAGAGCGATGCTTGCTTGCGTTGAGTTCTTTTTCTGCTTCTTCGATCAGGGGATAGGTTCCAGGTCGGCAGCCTGGGCTAGCAGGGTGGATGTCGTTTGAGTTTCTATTTGTGTTTCATCCGTAGGTCGGATGTCGATCTTATGTATTGTGATGTTGTATTCGTGTGGCATTCTATGCCTTTTGTATGTATCCCCATCTATTATGTAATGTTGATGTAATGATATCCACCTTGCAAAAGTGTTTCAATATGCGGGTCTATCCTTGGTGGGACCTTCGAGTTCCTTTTGGATAGGGTCGCATATTGGGCGTGACACTCCCCTAGGGTTTCTTGAACATTAGGGTATTTATAGAGCAAAGAGGCGGTTCAGGGGGCACCCGAGGTGGGCACAACCCACCAGGGCGTGCTTGGGCCTCCTGGGACGCCCTGGTGGGTTGTCCCCTCCTCGGGACTCCCCCCAGGTGCAACCAGGGCCCAATATCTTCCTTCTGGTCCATAAAAATTCTCCATAAAGTTTCATGGCATTTGGACTCCGTCTGATATTGATTTCCTGCGATGTAAAAAACATGGAAAAAACAGCAAGTGGCACTTGGCACTATGTCAATAGGTTAGTACCAAAAAATGATATAAAATGACTATAAAATGATTATAAAACATCCAAGATTGATAATAAAACAACATGGAACAATAAAAAACTATAGATACGTTGGAGATGTATCAGCTGGCTTTACATATTTGCAACAACAAGATCAAACAGAGTTTGTAAAAGTTTTTCTTTATCACTTTCAGTTTGTCAACTATATTGCTTGAGGACAAGCAATGGGTTAAGCTTGGGGGAGTTGATACGTCTCCATCGTATCTACTTTTCCAAACTCTTTTCCCCTTGTTTTGGACTCTAATTTGTATGATTTGAATGGAACTAACACAGACTGATGCTATTTTTTAGTAGAATTACCATGATGTTATTTTTGTGCAGAAATAAAAGTTCTCGGAATGACCTTAAACTTCACGGGGAATATTTTTGGAATAAATAAAAAATATTGGCGAAAGAATCAACCAGAGGGGACCCACACCCTGTCCACTAGGGTGGGGGCGTGCCCCCTGTCTTGTGGGTCCCACAAAGCTCCACCAACCTCAACTCCAACTCCATATATTCACGTTCAGGGAGAAAAAACCGGAGAGAAGGATTCATCGCGTTTTATGATACAGAGCCGCCGCCGCCTCCTGTGCTTCCTCGGGAGGGCAGATCTGGAGTCCATTTTGGGCCCCGGGGAGGGGAAATCATCGCCATCGTCATCATCAACCATCCTCCATCACCAATTTCATGATGCTCACCGCCGTGCGTGAGTAATCCCATCGTAGGCTTGCTCGACGGTGATGGGTTGGATGAGATTTACCATGTAATCGAGTTAGTTTTGATAGGGTTTGACCCCTAGTATCCACTATGTTCTAAGATTGATGTTGCTATGACTTTGCTATGCTTAATGCTTCTCACTAGGGCCTGAGTGCCATGATTTCAGATCTGAACCTATTATGTTTGCATGAATATATTTGTGTTCTTGATCCTATCTTGCAAGTTATAGTCACCTACTACGTGTTATGATCCGGCAACCCCGGAATGACAATAGTCGGGACACTTCCCGGTGATGATTGTAGTTTGAGGAGTTCATGTATTCACTAAGTGCTAATGCTTTGGTACGGTTCTCTATTAAAAGGAGGCCTTAATATCCCTTAGTTTTCATTAGGACCCTGCTGCCACGGGAGGGCAGGACAAAAGATGTCATGCAAGTTCTTTTCCATAAGCACGTATGACTATATTCGGAATACACGCCTACATTATATTGATGAATTGGAGCTAGTTCTGTGTCACCCTAGGTTATAACTGTTGCATGATGAATGCCATCCGACATAATTATCCATCATTGATCCATTGCCTACGAGTTCGTTTCATATTGATCTTTGCTAAGTTACTTCTCGGTTGCCACTGTTATGATTACTACAAAACTACTATTGTTACTTTTGCCACCGTTACCGTTACTTCCATACTACTTCGCTACTAAATACATTGATGCAGATATTAAGTCTTTCAGGTGTGGTTGAATTGACAACTCAGCTACTAATACTTGAGAATATTCTTTGGCTCCCCTTGTGTCGAATCAATAAATTTTGGTTGAATACTCTACCCTCAAAAACTGTTGCGATCCCCTATACTTGTGGGTTATCATAAATCCATTAAGGAATGCAGTTTTGACGTCCATTTGCCAAACTTCATAATTATAAAATGCAGCAACTGCTAACATGATTCGGGCTGACTTAAGAATCGCTACGGGTGAGAAGGTCTCATCATAGTCAACCCCTGAACTTGTCGAAAACCTTTCGCGACAAGTCGAGCTTTGTAGATGGTGAAATTACCATTAGCGCATGTCTTCTTCTTTAAGATCCATTTATTCTCAATGGCTTGCCGATCATCGGGCAAATCCATCAAAGTCCACACTTTGTTCTCGTACATGGATCCTATCTCAGATTTCATGGTCTCAAGTCATTTATCGAAATCTGGGCTCATCATAGCTTCTTCATAGTTTGTACGTTCGTCATGGTCTAGTAACATGACTTCCAGGACAGGATTACTGTACCACTCTGTGCGAAACATGCTCTGTTCGACCTACGAGGTCATGTAGTAACTTGATCCGAAGTTTCATGATCATCCTCATTAACTTCCTCTCTAGTTGGTGTAGGCATCACAGGAACGGATTTCTCTGATGTGCAATTTTCCAAATTGAGAGAAGGTACAATTACCTCATCCAGTTCTACTTTCCTCCCACTCACTTCTTTCGAGAGAAACTCCTTCTCTAGAAACGTTCCATTCTTGGCAACAAAGATCTTGCCTTCAGATCTGTGGTAGAAGGTGTACCCAATTGTTTCCTTAGGTTATCCTACAAAGATGCACTTCTCTGATTTGGGTTCGAGCTTATCAGGCTGAAGCCTTTTGACACAAGTGTCGCAACCCCAAACTTTAAGAAACAACAACTTAAGTTTCATGCCAAACCATAGTTCATACGGTGTCGTCTCAATGGATTTAGAAGGTTCCCTATTTAACGTGAATGCGGTTGTCTCTAACATAACCCCAAAATGATAGTGGTAAATCGGTAATAGACATCATAGAATACACCATATCCAATGAAGTACGGTTATGATGTTCGGATACACCATTACGCTAAGGTGTTCCAGGTGGCGTGACTTGTGAAACAATTCCACATTGTTTTAAATGAAGGCCAAACTCGTAACTCAAATATTTGCCTCTGCGATCAGATAGTAGAAACTTTATTTTCAAGTTACGATGATTATCAACTTCACTCTGAAATTCTTTGAACTTTTCAAATGTTTCAGACTTGTGTTTCATCAAGTAGATATAACCATACCTACTCAAATCATCTGTGAAGGTCAGAAAATAACGATACCCGTTGCGTGCTTCAACACCCATCGGACCGCATACATCGGTATGTATTATTTCCAATAAGTCATTAGCTCGCTCCATTGTTCCGTAGAATGGAGTTTAAGTCATCTTGCCCATGAGGCATGGTTGGCAAGTATCAAATGATTGATAATCAAATGCTTCCAGAAGTCCGTCTGCATGGATTTTCTTCATGTGCTTTACACTAATATGACCCAAACGACAGAGCCACAAGTACGTTGCACTATCATTATCAACTTTGCATCTTTTTGCATCAATTTTATGAATATGTGCATCGCTATGATTGAGATTCAATAAACCATTCACATTGGGTGTATGACCATAGAAGGTTTTATTCATGTAAATAGAACAAAGATTATTCTTTGACTTAAATGAATAACTGTATTGCAATAAACATGATCAAATCACATTCATGCTCAACACAAACACCAAATAACATTTATTTAGGTTCAACACTAATCCCGAAGGTAGAGGGAGTGTGCGGTCGTGATCGTATCAACCTTGGAATCACTTCCAACACACATCATCACCTCGCCCTTAACTAGTCTCTGTTTATTCTGCAACTCATGTTTCGAGTTACTAATCTTAGCAACTGAACCGGTGTAAAATATCCAGGGGCTACTATTAATACTTGAAAGATACACATCAATAACATGTTAAATATACCTTTGTTCACTTTTCCATCCTTCTTATCCGCCAAGTATTTGGGGCAGTTCCATTTTCAGTGACCATTTCCTTTGCAATAGAGGCACCCAGTTTCAGGCTTGGGTCCAACTTTGGGCTTCTTCATGGGAGAGGCAACTTGCTTGCCATTCTTCTTGAAGTTCCCTCTCTTTCCCTTGCCCTTTTCTTGAAACTAGTGGTCTTGTTAACCATCAACACTTGATGCTCTTTCTTGATTTCTACCATCGCCGATTTCGGCATCGTGAAGAGCTCGGGAATCATTTTCGTCAACCCTTGCATTTTATAGTTCATCACAAAGTTCTAGTAGCTTGGTGTATGTGACTAGAGAACTGTATCAATCACTATCTTATCTGGAAGATTAACTCCCACTTGATTCAAGCGATTGTAGTACCCAGACATTCTGAGCACATGCTCACTGGTTGAGCTATTCTCACCCATCTTGTAGGCAAAGCACTTGTCATAGGTCTCATACGTCTCGACACGAGCATGAGTCTGAAATACCAATTTCAGCTCTTGGAACATCTCATATGCTCTGTGGCGTTCAAAACATTTTTGAAGTCCCGGTTCTAAACCGTAAAGCATGGCGCACTAAACTATTATGTAGTCATCATATCGAGCTTGTCAAACATTCATAACGTATGTATCTGCTCCTACAATAGGTCCGTCACCTAGCGGTGCATCAAGGACATAATTCTTCTGTGCGGCAATGAGAATAATCCTCAGATCACCGACCCAGTCCGCATCATTCCTACTATCATCTTTCAACTTATTTTTCTCTAGGAACATATGAAAAATAAGGGAACTATACTGCGAGCTATTGATCTACAACATAGATATGCAAAAAACTATTAAGAATAAGTTCATGATAAATTTAAGTTCAATTAATGAAATTACTAATGAACTCCCACTTAAATTAACATCCTCAAGTTATTTAAGTGATACATGATCCAAATCAACTAACCCATGTCCGATCATCACGTGAGATGGGGTAGTCATCAGTGGTGAACATCTCTATGTTGATCATATCTACTATATGATTCACGTTCGACCTTTCAGTCTCCAGTGTTCTGAGGCCATGTCTGTACATGCTAGGCTCGTCAAGTTTAACCCAAGTATTCCGCATGTGCAAAACTGTCGTGCACCCGTTGTATGTGAACATAGAGTCTATCACACCCAATCATCACATGGTGTCTCAACACGATGAACTGTAGCAACGGTGCATACTCAGGGAGAACACTTTTGTAACATCCCAAATTTTCAATTTGGAATGTTATACATTAGATCATCATTGCATATCATATTTTAATGCATTTTTGGTTGATCCTAGAAATTCTAAGCAACTCAAGGACCCATGGAGAGAGTTGGGGATTTCGTTATTTTCATATTTGAGTATTCTCAAATTTTGAAAAGAGGATCGTTTGGTTTTAATCATTTTTCTCTTCGAATATTTATATTATGAAAATAAAAGAGAGGGGATAAAATGACATCTCCAAAATAAAAAAATATTGGAGGAAAAATATTAAAATCAAATAAGATTTTTATTCGGAGTTTTATTGCTATTTTATTTGAATTAGGAAAAAATGCGTTTTTCAAAATTGCATTAGGGCCCCAAATAAATGTTCACTTTTTCCTAAATATTATTAAAGGACCGTGAAAATTTATTTCGGGATTTTTGGACTCCGTTTAGTATTTCTTTCGTTAGTTTTTCTGCGTCGGGATTTATTTAAAAAAAAGTTGTCGACTTACCGGGCCGTGTCCGACCTGGACACTGTACCCGGCCGACCCTTTAAAGGCTGCAGCCCGACCCCTGCCGCCAACCCGTCCCGCCACCCCACCGCCCCCGAACCCTAGCACCACCGCCGCCGTTTCTGCCGCTGCCACTTCTGTTCTCCGCCCGTCGCCGCCGCCACCCCGTCGCCCCGCCTCGTCGACCCCGCCGCCGGAGCCGCCCGCCGCCGCCGAGCCCGACCTCGCCGGAGATAATAGCCGCCGACGCCGCCGGTTTTTCTCGAAAAACCGATCGGTTTTTTAGAAACCCTAGGTTTATTTTTTTAGATCGGTTCGTTTTTTCCGGTTTAATTAAATAGCGGACGTTCATCCGTACATTCGTTTTAACAAACAATGTTCATCCGTTAGCCGCAGATAGCGAACATTCATTTGTTAGCCTGTTCGTTGCGTTTTATTTTCCAGGGTTTTTCCGCGATTATTTTCGATCGTGATTTCTGCCCTGATCTTCGTTTTAATTTATCTTTTCGCTCGTTTATCCGATTCAGGTGATTCAAGCGCCTAGATCTTCATCTCAAAGCCCTATTTCTGTTTAACCAACTTGAACAAGATTTTGGTACTGTAAAATTTGACTTTAGTCCAGATTAGTACATGGATCTTGTTTCTTTCGTAATTTAAGTTTCGTTGCTCCATTTGATTTGATTCTTTTTGCAAACCGGAGTTCTTAAGTTGAACTTTCTGGTTAGATCTCTTATTTGAGTTTTACCCGTGCTTCTAGTTGAGTGCTTATGTATGTTATTGTTTGTTTACGATAGAGTACCCGGAGTGTGAAGCGTGCTAGTACGAGTCTCTAGGTTTTGCGGATCATCAGCAAGGCAAGTAACACTTTGATCATACCTCTTTACTACCCAGTTTTTATGCATTAGATTAATCCTAAAACATTGCATGGTTAGGATCTGAATAACATGTGGGTTTGGGAAGTAGATGATGAGGTAGAACCTATTGCCCTGTTTACTATCAAACCTTTGGGAGTTACTTCTACGTTATGCTTATATTGCTATTCTATGCTCATAGATGTGGATTGGGTGAGTGTATCCATGACAGATGTGAGTATTGTTAATTAATAGTTAACTTAAGGTGGCTACTTAAATACACATCTGCGTGGATTGGTTGAGGCACCCTGGAGTACCCAGTGGTTGTCTGGGCACCTAGAGAATCCAGTGTTGTCCTAGGATATCCCGGAGTACCCGTGTGATCATCCTACGGTTCGACACCCAGGCTCAAAGGGATCATAAGATTATTCATGCTAGAAACTTCCGTGTGCAGCCACAAGCCAATATGGGCTCTGGCATAGTTGAGTAAGTTGCATGAAGCTCTTGAAGAGGTAGACTAGCAGATGTAGTGGGTTGTAGGTGGTACTGTCTACCTAGAGTAGAGAGTTAATGCTTTAGAAAGACTATGTCTCGAATCTCCGACCAGGGATGTGTTCGAGTCTTGTGGGGAAAAGTGTGCAAACCTCTGCAGAGTGTACAAACTAATCATGGTTAGCCGTGTCCCCGGTTATGGACATCTTGAGTATCTGGTTCTTGGATTATCATGTTGATCTCATCACTCTAAATTAATTTGATTGGGTTAATGATGATGCTTAATTGGGATTGAGTTGGAGGAACCTTCTCAATGTTTATCAACCACCATGATAGTTAAATAAAATGTATTCCTTTGTTGTAGGGAAAAATTGGCTTTATGCAAAACTGTAACCATAGAGCTTTCCACCAGCCATATATGTATGTAGTGATAGCATTCATTCTGTTCATTGCTCTTATGTGTTACATTGCCATCATATTCCATGTGCTGACCCATTTCGGGCTGCAACATTTCATGTTGTAGACTCAGCTATGTCGTTAGAGTTGATGGACTCACTTTATCTTCCAAGCCTTCCGTTGTTATCGTTTTTAGATGGCCTTAAGCCATATTATTGTAATAAGTTCTCTTTTGAGACATTTGATGTAATAAGTGTGTGATTGAAACTCTGTTATAAATCCTCAAGTACTGTACGTGTCAGCATTACCGATTCAGGGATGACACTGATACACAGAGACTAGACTGTTTGAGGTTTGGTCGCTACAACTTTTACCTTGAAATTTAGTTAAGGGATCATCTTATAATGCTACGTACCGCCGTACTGAGAAAAATAAGATGCATAAAAGATAAACATCACATGCAATCAAAATATGTGACATGATATGGCCATCATCATCTTATCCTTTTGATCTCCATCTCCAAAGCATCGTCATGATTTCCATTGTCACCGGCTCAACAACTTGATCTCCATCGTAGCATCGTGGTCGTCTCGCCAACTATTGCTTCTACAACTATCACTAACACATAGTGAAAGTGCGTTATGTCGACTAGAGGGGGGGTGAATAGGCGATTTTTATGAATTCTTCACTGAGGAATTGGCCGGTGAGGAAATTCCTTAGCGAAGAACTATTAGCAGAGGAATAAGTACTCAGAAGTAAGCATAACAGAATACAAGCATGGTCATCATGATGAAATGAAGACTAGCACAGAGTACAGAAAGCGTAATCACAGGATAACACAAGATGAAGACAAACAGACTGAAGAATTTGAACTGAGGAAATTGAGAAAGTCTTCAGTCAAAGTCTTCAAACACAGATATGAACAAACACTCAACACAAAAATGAGGAAATGAAAGGGTTGAGGAAATAGAACAACTTAGGTTGGTGAAGACAATGATTTGGTAGACCAGTTCCAACTGCTGTCTCAGTTGTACATCTGGTTGGAGCGGCTGAGTATTTAAACTCGAGGACACGCAGTCCCGGACACCCAGTCACTGAGCACGCAGCTCAGGACACCTAGTCCTCACCGTATTCTCCTTGAACTGAGGTCACGCAGAGCTCGTCCAATCACTCGTGGTAAGTCTTCAGGCGACTTCCAAACCTTCACAGACTTGGTCACTCGGCGATCCACAATTCCTCTTGGATGCTCTAGACCTTGACGCCTAACCGTCTCGAAGAAGCACAGTCTTCAAAGGTAACAAGCATCGGATCCACGCAGGATCAATTTCTTCAGTGATGCTCAATCACTTTGGGTTTGTAGGGGTTTGGTTTTGGGTTTTCCTCACTCGATGATTTTCGCTCAAAGTCCTCGGAGGATGGGTTGCTCTCAAATGACAAGTGTCAAGTTCTCTCGGAGCAGCCAACCAGCTAGTGGTTGTAGGGGGCGGCTATTTATAGCCTAGGGAGCAGCCCGACATGATAAGACATAAATGCCCCTCAATGATATGACCGTTAGGTGGATAAGATATTTTGCGACAGCTGACGCGCAGCACAGCAACGGTCGGAAATTTGACTCTCAAATTCCTCAGGGCTATCATGTTCCTCACTGTGTAGGTAATTCGCACTGACGAATTCCTAACTCCTCGGTCAGAACAAATTCATCAGCGACCAGAAGAACTTCGTCTCTGTCACTGAAGAAAGTGACTGAACTGTATGAGATTTCCAAAGGCTTCACTCGAAGGGATTGGTAGGTGTAGGATTTTGAGTTGAGCATCACATGGAAATTTTTCCTTAGTATTTCCTCGACCCCCTTTAACAGTACGGTGTTTCCTATGACTCAAGAAGGAGAAAATGAAACTACGAAAACAAAAGTCTTCACGCTTCATGTTCCACAAATGAATACCAAGTCTTCAAGGTCACACCAATTTCTTCACTTTCAAAGTCTTCAGAAAGTCTTCAGAATATCAAAGTCTTCAGTTGAAGAACTTCATTTTTAGGGGTCGACTTTCTCTGTAAATATCAAACTCCTCATAGACTTATAGACCTATGTACACTCACAAACGCATTAGTCCCTTAACCTATAAGTCTTCAATACACCAAAATCACTAAGGGGCACTAGATGCACTTACAATCTCCCCCTTTTTGGTGATTGATGACAACATAGGTTAAGTTTTCAACGGGGATAAACATATGAAGTGTATACACTGAAATTGATGAATTTGATTACAAGATATAGTAGAACTCCCCCTGAAGATGTGCATAGTGAGGAATTTGCTTTTGAGGCAATGCACATTTGAAGAGTTGAATCATGGAGATCTCCCCCTATATCTTGTAATTCATACACGCATTTGATATATAATATGAAGAATTTGAAATGCATGATGAAATATGGTGCCTGATGAGATTCAGCATGCGTGCAATGTCATTAACGAGGAATAAGCATGCAGAGCATAATGCAACAAAAGTATCAGCGCACCGTCGGGTTTAAGATTAAAACTCGATCCAAATAAAAGTTTCAGAAGAACGAGAGTTGTAACTTAAAAAAATGCCCTTAATATAGACCCGCTTGAAGACTAACTCAGATTTCTCCCCCTTTGTCATCAAATGACAAAAACGATTGAAACTGAGGACTAACACCCCTGAAGAATTTCAAGTCGATGGAGGAGCGCCAGTGTTGTCGGGGTTGTTTGTTGTAGCAGGGCCTGCCGCAGTGTCGTCCAAATCTTCATACTCATCAGTGTCACGCGATGAAGAATAAGAGCTGGCCACCAAGGAAGGAACTTTGACCTTCTTGAATTTCTTCGGTGGAGGTGCAGACCAGTCAAATTCTTCCTTGAGACCCATATTCTTCATATCTGCAGCGCTGTAGACATGAGAGAGAACAGCCCAGGTACAGTTGAAGGTTTCATGGAGGTAGTATTGGTTTTTCTTCACTGCATTGTGTGTTGAGGTCATCTTGTGAAGAATTGAACCGAACTGGCGCTTGACCCATTTATGATTGCGATCAACCTTCTGATGAAGACTGAGGAGTAACTCACAGTCAGTCATCACCCTGGGTGCTGTGGCTTGAGGATTTTGCTTGGCTGAGGTATTTGCGGCAGAGTCATGTGTGGCGGAATCGTCATTGGTAGAGTAAGATGCAGCCTTGCGAAATTGACCATCCAATGGACGAATGCCTTCATCGATCACAGCAGCGGCCTTGCCTTTATCATCAGCTGATGAAACTGTCCGTTTGAGGACTTCAATGGGAGGCAAGTAGCTACCGTGGTTCAGAGTGTCAGCTTTGTAATTCAGTGAAGATCTTGCCCTGATGAATCTCATAATCCAAGGAGCATAGGGCTTTAGCTCGAATAGTGACATAGCAATATTGGCCAGAGTCCTCATGAAGAAATCATGGAAGTTGACGGGACCGCCATGAATGATGTTGAAAAGCATATTCTTCATGATGACAGCGACTTCTTCATCATTTGAGTCGTGGCCCTTGATGGGACTCATTGTCTTCGTCAGAATTCGATAGACAGCCCGAGGCACATACAGTAATTCCTTGACGAGGAATTTGGTTCGTGGGGCCTGCCTTGGCTTCAAAGGCTTCATCAGCACTTGCATATAGTGATTTGAAAGTTCTGGTTCGTTGTAGATACAATGAGCACCATCAAGTGGAGGACTGAGTGGTAGAGCACGAAGCAATTCAGTTGCTGGTGCCTTGTAGTGAGTATTTTCAGACATCCAGTCTAATACCCATGAGTTCACGTCTTCAGCGTCTCCGGTGATGTGCAGAGTTGCATAGAATTGAAGAATGAGTTCTTCATTCCAGTCACAGATATCAATGCAGAAATTCAGAAGTCCTGCATCGTGAAGAACACTGAGGACTGGCTCAAAGCCGGGCAGAGACTCCATGTCCACATGAGGAATATGTGCATGATCGAAGACTTTGTCTTTGTTGAAGAGCACTGAGGAATAGAAATTTGCTTGGCTGGCAGTCCAGAAACGCCTCTTCCTTATGCGAGCAGAATCATATGGATTATAATCAGTGAAGAATACATGCTCGACAAAGAAATCTTTAGCCTTGAACTTCTGTTTGCTTGAGAACGGATTCTTTTGCTTTGGCAAAGGGGTGTCAGTGAGTTGCATCACCACCTCAGGAATCGCGAGCTCAGGTTCTTCAGGCTGAGGAATTTCTTGTTCCTCAACAGGTGCAGTCTGAGGATCAGCAGCAGCAGGTTCATCAGCACTAGTGGCTGGAATTTCTTCATGGACAGATGAAGTGGGATGAGTTTTTTCAGAGCCCATTTGAACAGTTGGTGCAGGGGACTGAGGTATCTATTGGAGTGGGGTGAAGATTGGAGAATTTGGATGCTGACTTTCCTAAAAGTCATCGTTCATCACTGGCGTTGTGCTTCCAATATCCACATCTTCTTCAAGTTCCTCAACACCGGCCTCTTCAGCTGTGAACTGAGGCATAGGCGAGGAAATGATTGGGGTTGAAGGGATTGCTTCCACTTCAATTTATTCATCAATCTACTCTGACGAAGCAGCAGAATGATGTTCTTCATCAGATCCGATTGGGATCTCATAGTCTTCTCCAAAAGGAACAAGGTCCTTTGATGGCATGGAGGAAATCGGAACGGCATCAATTGGATTTTCAAGTGAGCTGGTCATTGGCTTTATTTTCTTCGCAGCTGAAGAGTTTGACGCAGCTGATGCCTTCCTTTTCTTCACTGCAGCTCGCTCTGCAGCCTTGGTCTTCTTCACATTGAATGCACATCGAAGAATTGGAGTTGGTGTAGGTGCAGATGGAGCTGAGGAATCTGGTTGATTTTCTTCAGGCGCAACTGATGCAGTTGCCCTGACTTCTTCAGTTTCTTCAGGCGCACCACTAGTGGATGCCCTGGCAATTTCTTCAGCAGCTGAAATTTCTTCACCAGCCCTGGAACTGGCATTTTCATCAGCAGCCTGAACTTCATCAGCGGTGCTGGCATGTTCTTCAGTCGGCTGAGCTGAGGTTCCAGCCTGAGGAATTTCAAGTTGCGTTGGGTCAGCAACATTGGTGAATTTCTTCGTCAGGTTGACGAATCTTACTTTAGCTCCTTGCCAATCAGCATAGTAGGCATCAAAGTCTTTGCTGAGGGCTTGAATTTCAGTCTGGACCTTGAGAAGTTCCTCAGGTGTCATTTTGACAACGTTTTTCTTCAGGAACTTCTCCTTTCTGTATTGAGCTTTCTTGATCTCTCTTGCCTTTTCAAACTTCCATTTCTCTTCAGTGATGAAATGGGTCAACATATGACTTTGTCCAGGGGTCAGATGAAAATCAGGCATAGGGGTGTTTGGATCCTTGTGCCAGAGATCAATATAATCAAGGATTTTCCTCGGATCCAACATCAGTGGCACAGATGTGCCTTTGGCTCTAGCGGCCCTTTCTTGGCAATCTCTGATGATTTCCACAAGTTCATCATCAGAAGCTTCATCATCAGAAGGCACATGGAATGCAACCTGTTTCTTCTTTGGACATGGCCGAGGACCTCGTCCAGCTATTGCTTTGGTCTTCAGCAGAGTCGGGCCAGATGATGAAATTGGTGTAGCTGAGGAACTTGCTGAAACACCAGAGGCAATCGAAAAACCAGCAGTCCTTTGACATGTAGCCAGATGCACAGGAGCTGAGGACTTTGATGGAGCAGTAGCAGTGTGAGGAATTTACCGTGGGGGCGTTGCTGAGGAACTTGGCCGTGAGGGCGCTGTTGGTGAAGCACTTGGCTTACGTGCAGGCTTCTTTGGCATGGATTTCCTCGATTTGACCGAGGCCTCAGTAGCAGTAGCAGTGGCAGAATCCTCATTGAATTTCTTCACTGCCTCCTTGGCTTGTCTTGCCAATTTAGCTTGGCGCTTAGCCCATTCTTCAGGAAAGTCCTCACCACGTTTGATGCTTGTGGGATCAGCTACTTGGCCAGGTGCCAATGGAGCTCTTGGGCATGGAGGATTGAGGGCGAATTTCTTCATGTACTTTGGAGTCACATATCTGTAGTCCCTCCATTCCCTTGCCCATCTCCGTTCAATCTTCTGAATGCGCACCTTGCGCTGATTTTTGTTTTCTTTGCCAAATTTTGCTTCATCAGGTGTGCAATAGTCAGCATAAATTTCCTCAGGGATTTCAAACGCAGTCATAACCTCAGGTTTCTTTCCTCCTTTCTGCGGCTTCTTACCGTATGCCATATTCTTCAGTTGAGGAATTTGAACAATTGAGTTCTCTGAAGAAGTATGCAGTTTTTCTTCGAGGAACGCCGAAGTGAGGAACATGACGAACTGAGAAGAACAGATGGGAAGTTCGTCAGGTTAGATCTTCCTTGCACTAACTCGGCGGAGGAAGACAGCTACGGCGGCGGCGGAGTGAAGATTTCCGCGGTCAGCGCGAGTACGACGGCGACGAGGTCGAGGCAGCGAAGCTCTTCCTCACCGGCGATGATGGAGTAGCGGTGGCGCTAGGGTTTGAGGAGCTCGAGCGGGAGAGAGAGGTCGGGCGGAGTAAATGAAGTGAGAAAGGGGAGAGGGGTATTTATAGACACGGTGAAAAACTGTTCGCCCGAAGATTTGGGACGAACGTGCCCCTGCCCTTTCTCCTTCACGCGACATGTGTCACCCACATACTGTGTAGTGGAGATCGTGTACGATCGTGGGTGAATAGAATAATGCATCGTGGGATGCGGAACAGTTTGAGTGGCAAAACCGAAAGTTTGGATAAGATTTGTTTTAAAGTTTCGTTCGCAATTTCTTCAGCTGACAAGGACACAGTGAAGATTTTGAACGAGATTCACATAGAACGCATATGAAGAATTTGGGAATAGATTGGGTTGAGTATAGCATAGAGGGGGAACGGTCCGATCACATTCACTTAGCAAAAAAAACAACTTGAAGAAATAGCTATAAGTGAATGCTGTAGAGGACATAAACTCATATATATATAGTCAATGAAGAAAAACGAAGGAAACGGTGAAGATTTTGCAAAGTTGAAGAATTTGAAAAACTGAAGAATTTCAAAATTGAGGAAAACTCAAATTGAAGATTTTCAACTTTTTGTGGTGGCGTGACCCACCATATAAGAATGATGATTTCAGACACCGCGTACAATTGTCGTAGGGTTCTGAGAATCAAATTCTTCATTAATTTCTTCACACTTAGAGTGTTATTCTTGATTGATTGAAGAAAAATGTTTCTTCATGTGTTGCACATCTAAGTCATCAATTTTGCATAAGTGTTAGGATGTGTGTCCTTTTCAAAGAACATTCGAAGATTCTAAGATATTTAGCTCACGTCGCAACTTGCTAAATCTCTTCTCATCCAAGGGCTTAGTGAAGATATCAGCTAGCTGTTCTTCAGTCTTCACGTGCTCGATGGAGATGTCGCCCTTCAACACATGATCACGAAGAAAATGATGACGAATCTGAATGTGCTTTGTCTTCGAGTGCTGAACTGGGTTGTGAGCAATCTTGATGGCACTCTCATTGTCGCAGAGGAGAGGCACATTCTTCACATTGATGCCATAGTCCTTGAGTGTTTGCTTCATCCAAAGCGGTTGAGCACAGCAAGAGCCAGCAGCAATGTATTCATCTTCCGCAGTAGACAGTGATACGCAGTTCTGTTTCTTCGAGGACCAACAGACCAAAGATCGTCCGAGGAAATGACAAGTGCCAGAAGTTGACTTGCAGTCCACACGATCACCAGCATAGTCAGAGTCAAAATATCCAATGAGATCAAAAGCAGAGCCCTTGGGGTACCATAATCCTAGTGTTGGTGTGTGAGCTAGATATCGAAGAATATGCTTCACAGCCTTATGGTGTGATTCCTTCGGTGCAGCTTGAAATCGGGCACACATGCAAACACTAAGCATTATATCTGGCCTAGATGCACATAAGTACAATAAAGAACCAATCATGGAGCGGTATACCTTGTGATCGAAGTCAATACCATTTTCATCAGTGCATAGATGGCCTTTTGTGGGCATAGGAATTTTGACGCCTTTGCAATCTTGCATGCCGAATTTCCTCAGTACATCTTTGAGGTATTTCTCTGAGATATGAATATGCCATTGCACTATTGACGAATTTGAAGACCTAAGAAGAATTTCAACTCTCGCATCATAGACATTTGATATTCTTCACTCATCATATAGGCAAATTCATCACTATAACGTTGGTCAGTACAGCCAAAGATAATGTCATCAACATATATTTGGCACACAAACAGTTCACCATCATAAGATTTAGTAAAGAGAGTAGGGTCGAGTGAACCGGGTGTGAAGCCATTCTTTACGAAGAATTCCTTCAATGTATCATACCACGCCCGAGGGGCTTGCTTGAGGCCATAGAGGGCCTTATTAAGTCTGAAGACTTTGTCAGGATTCTTTGGATCTTCAAAACCTGGGCGTTGAGCAACATATACTTCTTCCTCAAGCTTACCATTGAGGAATGCACTTTTCACATCCATTTGATATAAGATGATATCATGATGATTAGCACAAGCAAGTAATATGCGAATAGCCTCAAGTTTAGCAACAGGTGCAAAAGTTTCATCGAAATCAATTCCTTCAACCTGTGTGTAGCCTTGAGCTACCAGTCGTGCCTTATTCCTTACCACAAGGCCATTTTCATCTTGCTTGTTGCGGTAGATCCACTTTGTGCCAATGATATTATGCTTGCGAGGATATGGACGTTTGACCAGTTCCCAGACATTGTTGAGCTCGAACTGATGTAATTCTTCTTGCATAGCCTGAATCCACTCCGGCTCCAAAAATGCTTCATCTACCTTAGTGGGCTCTGTGATAGAGACAAAAGCATAGTGCCCACAAAATTTAGATAAATGTGAAGCTTTTGAGCATGTGAGAGGACCTGGCGCTTCAATGTCATCGATGATCTTGTCAACTTGTACTTCTTTTGCAACGCGAGGATGAGCTGGTTGTCATCGAGGTATTTGATCATTTTCCTCAGCACCACTGTCTTCAGCATTATCTTCAGGTGCGTCAGCTCGATGTTCTTCGCGTACTGGAATGAATTCTTCAGCAAATTCTTTAGTACGAATGACATCCTCAGTTGCCTTGAACTTGATAGAATCC
The DNA here is from genome assembly GCF_002162155.2 of Triticum dicoccoides. NCBI lineage: Eukaryota > Viridiplantae > Streptophyta > Magnoliopsida > Poales > Poaceae > Triticum > Triticum dicoccoides. Next base: position 152,878,054 of record NC_041381.1, read on the forward strand.
TCAGGTGTTGGTTCATCTAACACAGAAGGTAGGTGCTCTCTTTGTGAGCCATTAGTTTCATCGAACCGCACATCTACAGTTTCAACAATCTTGTGAAGAGCGATGTTGAAGACTCTGTAGGTGTGCGAGTCCTTTCCGTAACCAAGCATAAAACCTTCATGTGCTTTCGGTGCAAATTTAGAATTGTGGTGAGGATCTCTAATCCAACATTTAGCACCGAAGACTTTGAAATAACTCACATTGGGTTTCTTGTCAGTGAGGAGTTCATAGGCCGTCTTCTTGAAGAATTTGTGAAGATATACTCTGTTGATGATGTGGCACACAGTATCAATTGCATCAATCCAAAAACGATGAGGCGTTTTGTATTCATCAAGCATAATGCGAGCCATCTCAACAAGAGTTCTGTTCTTGCGCTCCACGACGCCATTTTGCTGAGTATAAGGAGCAGATAACTCATGAGTAATACCAAGTTCATCAAGATAGTCATCAAGACCGGAATTCTTGAACTCAGTTCCATTGTCACTTCTGATGTGCTTGATCTTCACATCAAAGTTGGTTGAAGCCCTCGAGGAAAATCGTTCGAAGACTTCCTGCACTTCATGTTTGTAAGTAACAATGTGTACCCATGTATATCGAGAGTAATCATCAACAATGACAAAACCATATAGAGATGCAGCATTAGAGATTGCTGAGTAATGATTAGGTCCAAAGAGGTCCATGTGAAGCAATTCGAATGGACGAGTAGTGGTCATGATAGTCTTTGCTGGATGCTTGGCCTTGGTCATTTTTCCAGCTTCACAGGCTCCGCATAAGTGATCCTTGAGGAATTTGACATTCTCAATGCCAATGACATGCTTCTTCTTCGCAAGCATGTGCAAATTCCTCATGCCTGCGTGACCAAGTCGTCGATGCCATAGCCAGCCTTCTGAAGCTTTTGCAAGTAGACACACGGCTGGTTGTGGTCCTGTAGAGAAATCAACAATATACAAATCTCCTCTCCTAAAGCCTTCAAAGACTTTGGAATTGTCAGCTTCCATAATCACAACACAACGATACTTGCCAAAGACAACAACCATATCAAGATCACAAAGCATTGAGACTGACATGAGGTTGTATCCTAAGGACTCAACAAGCATGACTTTGTCCATGTGTTTATCCTTAGAGATCGCAACCTTACCAAGACTCAATACCTGACTTTTGCCTTTGTCAGCAAAGATGATATGCTTCAGATGTGACGGTGATAAGGGAGCATCCATCAAAAGATTCTTGTCACCAGTCATGTGATTTGTACATCCACTATCGAGGACCCATTCAGTGGTTTTGGGTTGTTCATCCTGCAGATGAATTAGTGTAACTTACAATCTCATATGCTTCATTAGTGAAGAATATGATATCAAGTTCATCAGATGAATTTCATCAAGCGGTAAACAGATATAGCAGTATGAGGACGTGTGAAATGAAAGTTCATTTCATCATGGTTAGCCTGCGTCCTTTCAGGCAATTTGTCAGGTCCCCAGCAAATTCTTCAGACGTTAGGGCACGTCTCTAGACCTGACCCTGCATAAGAGGTTGGTTCTTTTTCTTCACCACCCACATCTGAAGGGGTGGCAAAGAGTTCATCACTCTGCGAGCACCATACGAGAATGGTGGCATAGAAGCCAAACCATTTCGTTTCACATAAGAGGGGTTAGGGTAAGCATATGAATAAGCAGAGAAATTCTTCGAGGACTTATGAACATAATGATTTGAAGAATAATGTGCATATTCGTAGCCCTTAGCTCTACCCTGCGAAACAGAGTTGTTAGCACGATGATAATCATATGAGGACTTTGATCCATTTGAGGAATTTGATCCATATGAGGACTTGGATCCATATGAAGAATTAGGTCCATATGAATAGTTTGTTCTAGGGTTCCTATTCTTCACAGGTGGTGTCATGAGGACATTCACCTGAAGACTTTCAACATAACTTTTGGGAACCCAGATTTTCTTCATAGGGGAACCGTTCCTGCAGTTAGTCCCAACATATCTAGCAAATACTTCACCATTCTGATTTTTGAACAGTTTATAGTTGGAGTCAAATGACTCATCAGAAGAATGAGGAGATTCACATGTAAAGCCAGATAACTTGGATGGATCAACTGGAGGTCCCTTTGCAGCAACCCATGAGGTTTTGGGGTACTCCTCAGGTTTCCAATATGTTCCATCAGCATTAAGTTTCCTCTCAAAGGCAATACCCTCTTTCCTAGGGTTTATGTTGAGGATCTACTTTTTGAGCACATCACAAAGAATCTGATGCCCTTTGAGGCTTTTATACATGCCTGTCGTGTACAGTTCCTTCAGCCCTGCATCGTCAGTGATACTAGCAATGTCCTCAGATGAGGAATTAGTGATAGCAGAGGCAGGTGAAGAATTTGTAACAGTTGAAGCATTTGAACATTCAGGTGAAGAGTTAGCAGATTCACGTTCAATGCACTTTAAGCATGGAGGAACAAATTCTTCCTGAGAAGTGCTGATTTGTTGAGCAAGTAATGAATCGCGCTCCTTCTGAAGATCTTCATAACTCACTCTTAGCTTCTCAAGATCTTGCTTTCTTTGAAGAAATTCATAAGAAAGTTTCTCATGATCAGATAAGAGAGTGTTATGATGACTTTGAAGGTTATCAAACCTAGACTGAAGTCTCTGAAGATTTTCAGTCAGGGCTTTAGTGCGATCCATTTCTTCACCCAACATATCATCACTTTTGTCTAGCATGTTTTGAACCTTTTCAAAAGCCCTTTGTTCTTTTACAGCAATCTTTGCAAGTTTAGAGTAGCTGGGCTTGAGATTCTCATCAGATTCATTTTCACTAGATTCAGAGGAGGTGTATTTGAGTACCTTTGCACCTTTTGCCATGAAGCAATAGGTGGGAGCGTAGTCATCATTATCTTCATCAGGCTTGTCGGTGGGGTCAGTTTCTTCAGTGTTGAAGATGGACTTGCTAACGAAAGCAGTAGCGAAGGCCAGACTCGCCACACCAGATTCGGATTCTTCAGACGCCTCCTCGTCCTCATTTTCCTCAGATTCAGCTTCAGAGTCCATTTCCTTGCCAATGAATGCCCGAGCCTTCTTGGAGCTGCTCTTCTTGTGAGATGAAGACTTCGAGGATTTTGATGACGAAGATTTTGACGATTTCTTCTTCTTCTTCGCATCATCAGAACTGTAATCCTTGTATTTCTTCTTCTTCAATTCCTTTTCCCACTGAGGACAATCTTGAATATAATGACCAGGTTTCTTGCATTTGTGGCACAGCCTTCTCTTATAGTCACTTGATGAGGAATCACTGCTTCTTGAGGATTTTCCAAAGCGACCACGTCTTGAGAATTTCTGGAATTTCTTCACGAGCAGTGCTAGATCCTGGCTCAATTCTTCAGGATCACCAAGGCTACTACCAGAGTCCTCACATTCAGACTTAGACACAACCTTGGCCTTCAAGGCACGTGGTTTGTCAAAGCTCGAACCATAGAGATCTCTCTTTTCAGCAAGCTGGAACTCGTGAGTATTTAGCCTTTCGAGGATATCGGCAGGATCAAGAGACTTGTAGTCAGCCCGTTCTTGTATCATCAGACCAAGAGTATCAAATGAGGAATCAAGTGATCTCAACAGTTTCTTCACCACCTCATGGTCAGTGATGTCAGTGGCACAGAGGGCTTGAAGCTCATTTGAGATGTCAGTGAGGCGATCAAAGGTTTGTTGGACATTTTCATTGTCGAGTCTTTTGAAGCGGTTGAAGAGATTCCGAAGAACATCAACTCGAGAGTCACGCTGAGTTGAGACTCCTTCATTCACTTTGGACAGCCTATCCCAGATAAGCTTAGCAGTTTCCAAAGCACTCACTCTTCCATACTGTCCTTTACTTAGATGGCCACATATGATATTCTTCGCTTGAGAATCGAGTTGCTTGAATCTCTTCACATCGGTAGCGTTCAATGAGGGTGAGACAGAGGGAACACCATTTTCCACAGCATACCAGAGATCATTGTCAATAGCCTCGAGATGCATTCGCATCTTGTTTTTCCAGTAGGGGTAGTCCGTCCCATCAAAGGTAGGACACCCAGCCGAGACCTTGATCATACCTGCGGTCGACATAACTAAAACTCCAGGCGGTTAAACCAAAATCACACAGAACAAGGGAGTACCTCGCTCTGATACCAATTGAAAGTGCGTTATGTCGACTAGAGGGGGGTGAATAGGCAATTTTTATGAATTCTTCACTGAGGAATTTGCCGGTGAGGAAATTCCTTAGCGAAGAACTATTAGCAGCGGAATAAGTACTCAGAAGTAAGCATAACAGAATACAAGCATGGTCATCATGATGAAATGAAGACTAGCATAGAGTACAGAAAGCGTAATCACAGGATAACACAAGATGAAGACAAACAGACTGAAGAATTTGAACTGAGGAAATTGAGAAAGTCTTCAGTCAAAGTCTTCAAACACAGATATGAACAAACACTCAACACAGAAATGAGGAAATGAAAGGGTTGAGGAAATAGAACCAGTTAGGTTGGTGAAGAGAATGATTTGGTAGACCAGTTCCAACTGCTGTCTCAGTTGTACATCTGGTTGGAGCGGCTGAGTATTTAAACTCGAGGACACGCAGTCCCGGACACCCAGTCACTGAGCACGCAGCTCAGGACACCCAGTCCTCACCGTATTCTCCTTGAACTAAGGTCACGCAGACCTCGTCCAATCACTCGTGGTAAGTCTTCAGGCGACTTCCAAACCTTCACAGACTTGGTCACTCAGCGATCCAGAATTCCTCTTGGATGCTCTAGACCTTGACGCCTAACCGTCTGGAAGAAGCACAGTCTTCAAAGGTAACAAGCGTCGGATCCACGCAGGATCAATTTCTTCAGTGATGCTCAATCACTTTGGGTTTGTAGGGGTTTGGTTTTGGGTTTTCCTCACTCGATGATTTTCGCTCAAAGTCCTCGGAGGATGGGTTGCTCTCAAATGACAAGTGTCAAGTTCTCTCGGAGCAGCCAACCAGCTAGTGGTTGTAGGGGGCGGCTATTTATAGCCTAGGGAGCAGCCCGACATGATAAGACATAAATGCCCCTCAATGATATGACCGTTAGGTGGATAAGATATTTTGGGACAGCTGGCGCGCAGCACAGCAACAGTCGAAAATTTGACTCTCAAATTCCTTAGGGCTATCATGTTCCTCACTTTGTAGGTAATTCGCACTGACGAATTCCTAACTCCTCAGTCAGAACAAATTCATCAGCGACCAGAAGAACTTTGTCTCTGTCACTGAAGAAAGTGACTGAACTGTATGAGATTTCCAAAGGCTTCACTCGAAGGGATTGGTAGGTGTAGGATTTTGAGTTGAGCCTCACATGGAAATTTTTCCTTAGTATTTCCTCGACCCCCTTTAACAGTATGGTGTTTCCTATGACTCAAGAAGGAGAAAATGAAACTACGAAAACAAAAGTCTTCACGCTTCATGTTCCACAAATGAATACCAAGTCTTCAAGGTCACACCAATTTCTTCACTTTCAAAGTCTTTAGAAAGTCTTCAGAATATCAAAGTCTTCAGTTGAAGAACTTCATTTTTAGGGGTCGACTTTCTCTGTAAATATCAAACTCCTCATAGACTTATAGACCTGTGTACACTCACAAACGCATTAGTCCCTTAACCTATAAGTCTTCAATACACCAAAATCACTAAGGGGCACTAGATGCACTTACACATAGTGATAAAGTAAAGCAATTACCTTGCATTTGCATTTCATACAATAAAGAGACAACCATAAGGCTCCTGTCGGTTGCCTAATATCTTACAAAACATGATCATCTCATACAATAATGTATATCACATCATGTCTTGACCATATCACATCACAACATATCTTGCAAAAACAAGTTAGACGTCCTCTCCTTTGTTGTTGCAAGTTTTACGTGGCTGCTATGGGTTTCTAGCAAGAACTGTTCTTACCTACGCATAAAACCACAACGGTGTTTCGTCAAGTTTGCTGTTTTAACCTTCTTCAAGGACCGGCCGCAATCAAATTCTATTCAACTAAAGTAGGAGAAACAGACACCCGCTAGCCAACTTTATGCAAAACTAGTTGCATGTCAGTCGGTGGAACCGGTCTCATGTGCGTGGACATGTAAGGTTGGTCTAGGCTGCTTCATCCCACAATACCGCTGAATCAAAATAAGACACTAGTGGTAAGTAGTATGACTATCACCGCCCACAACTCTTTGTGTTCTACTCGTGCATATCATATACGCAAAGACCTTGCTCATGATGCCACTATTGAGAATCGTTGCATGGAAAACAAAAATTTTCTACGCACATGCAATGATCTATCCATGGAGATGCATAGCAATGAGGGGGGAGAGTATGTCTACGTACCCTCATAGACCGTAAGCGGAAGCGTTTCACAACATGGTTGATGTAGTCCAACTTCTTCGCGCTTCAAACAATCAAGTACCGAACGCACGGCACCTCCGCGTTTTGCACACGTTCAGCTCGGTGGCGTCCCTCGCCTTCCTAATCCAGCAAGATGTCGAGGTAGTAGATGAGTTCCATTAGCATGATGGCGTGGTGACGGTAATGGTGAAGTGATCTCCGCAGGGCTTCGCCTAAGCACTATGAAAATATGACTGGGGTGTAAACGGTGGAGGGGGGCGCAGCACACGGCTAGGCAATTGTCTGGGATGTGCTAGGAGCCCCCCTCCCACATATATATAGGTGGGAGGGGAGGGTAGAGGCCAAGGGGTGCCCCAAGTATGACCGAATCCTACTTGGGCTCCTCCCAAGCCGCGCGCCCCCTGCCTTATTTGTCGGAGGGGGAAGGAAAGAGGGGGAGAGGGAAGGAAGGGGGAATCCTATTCCACTCTTTACTTTCCCTTTCCCCTCTTTCCTTCTCCTCTTAGGTTGGCCCATATGGGGGCGCACAAGCCCCTTGTGGTTGGTGTGTTTCCCCTCTTGGCCCATAAGGCCCATATCTTTTGTCGGGGGTGCCCAGAACCCCTTCCGGTGACCCGATAAGTACCCGGTACCCCCCGACACACTTCTGATGTCTGAATACCATCTTCCTATATATCAATCTCTACATCTCGACCATTTCGAGACTCCTCGTCATGTCCGTGATCTCACCCGGGACTCCGAACAACATTCGGTCACCAAATCACATAACTCATATAATACTATATCGTCATCGAACGTTAAGCGTGCGGACCCTACGGGTTCGAGAACTATGTAGACATGACCGAGACACCTCTTCGGTCAATAACCAATAGCGGAACCTGGATGCCCATATTGGCTCCTACATATTGTACGAAGATCTTTATCGGTCGAACTATTATGACAACATATGTAATTCCCTTTGTCCGTCGGTATGCTACTTGCCCGAGATTCAAACGTCGGTATCTTCATACCTAGTTCAATCTCATTACCGGCAAGTCTCTTTACTCATTCCACAATACATCACCTTGTGACTAACTCCTTAGTCGTTTGCTTGCAAGCTTATAATGTGTATTACCGAGAGGGCCCAGAGATACCTCTCTGATACTCGGAGTGACAAATCCTAATCTCGATCTATGCCAAGTCAACAAACACCTTCAGAGATACCTGTAGACCATATTTATAATCACCCAGTTATGTTGTGACATTTTATAGCACACAAGGCATTCCTCCGGTATCCGGGAGTTGCATAGTCGAAGGAATATGTATTTGACATGAAGAAAGCAATAACAATAGAACTGAACGATCATTATGCTAAGCTAACGAATGGGTCTTGTCCAACACATTATTCTCCTAATGATGTGTTCCCATTATCAAATGACAACACATGTCTATGGTTAGGAAACCTTAACCATCATTGATCAATGAGCTAGTCTAGTAGAGGCTTACTAGGGACACGATATTTGTTTATGTATTTACACATGTTCTAGTATGAATAATATACCTTTATCATGAATAAGGAAATATAAAATAACAACTTTATTATTGCCTCTAGGGCATATTTCCTTCATGAAGTCACAAGCACAGTATTCAGTGTTGGTGGAGTCACCCTTTTCTTCATGGTCGAAGATGGACTTGCTGACGAACTTCGTAGTGAGGACTAAGCTTGCAACCCCAGAGTCGGATTCCTCCTCAGATTCCTTAGCTTCCTTAGAATCCATTTCCTTCGCAATGAAAGTGCAAACCTTGCCGGAGGTACTTTTCTTCTTTGATGAGGATTTTGATGAAGATTTTGATGACTTCTTCTTCTTGTCATCAGAGCCATCATCCTTGCTAGACTTTTTCTTCTTTGACACCTTTTTCCAGAGGGGGCAATTAGTGATGTAATGGCGGTCTTCTTGCATTTGTGGCAAGTTCTTTTGTCGTAGTCACAAGCAGAAGCTTCCGTGTTCTTTGAATCATACTTTGAAGACTTTCCAAAGCGGTTCCTTTTGGGGAACTTCTGGAACTTCCTCACAAGCATAGCCAGTTCTCGACCAATTTCCTCAGCATCATCAGTACTACATTCTGACGCTTCTTCTTCTTCTTCTTCAGATGAAGATATTGCCTTTGCTTTATCCTTTGCCTTCAGAGCGAGAGGTCGACCATAGCTGGGACCATACATATCCCTCTTCTTGGCTTGTTGAAATTCATGAGTAAAGAGCCTCTCAAGAATATCAGCGGAATCAAGTGTCTAGTAATCAGGACACTCTTGAATCATCTGTGCGAGGGTGTCAAAGGAGCTGTCAAGAGATCTCAACATTTTCTTCACCACCTCGTGGTCAGTGATGTGAGAGCAGCCTAGAGCCTGTAGCTCATTGGATATATCTGTGAGACGATTGAAAGTTTGTTGAACATTTTCATTATCAAGCCTCTTGAAGCAGTTGAAGAGATTGCGAAGCACATCAACTCGAGAGTCACATTGAGTGGAAACTCCCTCATTAACCTTGGAGAGCATGTCCCATATCAGCTTTGATGTTTCCAGTGCACTCACTCTGCCATACTGCCCTTTGTTGAGATGTCCACATATGATGTTCTTCGCTTGAGAGTCAAGTTGCTTCAATCTCTTCACATCAGTATCATTGATGCTAGGACCAATAGTGGGGACACTGTTCTCAACGACGAACCAGATATCGTTATCAATTGCCTCAAGATGCATGCACATCTTGTTCTTCCAGTAAGGATAGTTTGTGCCATCAAAGATGGGGCACACATCTGAAACCTTGATCATACATGCGATCGACATAACTAAAACTCCGGGTGGTTAAACCGAAATCACATAGAACAGGGGAGTATCTTACTCTGATACCAATTTGAATGTGCAGGTTATCTCCCAGGGGGGGTTAATGGGAGATTTTTAGAAATTCGTCAAACTCTGAAGAATTTGACGAAGATTAGAGTGAAGAAATAGAAAGGCAAGGGAAACTAAGTCATCACAGAATCAGAGTACATGCAATCAGGATACGTAAGAGTGAAGAACATGCAATGATACACGCATGAAGAATATGAACTAGGGAAATGAGAGATAGAATGATGAAATACTTCAGTTCAAATTCGTCAGAGCATAGATCACAAATTCTTCAGAAGCGGAATAATGTAAGAGAGAGGGTGAGGAATTCGTAACTGGGTTGGCTCGGTGAAGACACTGGAATTTGGTAGACCAGTTCTAGTTGCTGCATCAACGGTACGTCTCATTGAGGCGGCTGAGTCGCAACTCAGAGGACACACAATCCTCACTATATTCCTCTTGAGCTAAGGCCCGTAGACCTCTCCCAATCACTCATGGTAAGTCTTCAAGGTAGACTTCCAAAACCTTCACAGACTTGTTCATCGGCACACCACAATGACTATTGGTGTACTCAGAACTTGACACCTAACTGTCTAGAAGAATGACAGTCTTCAAAGGTAACAGGCATCAGATCACACAGATCAATCTCTTCAGTGATGCTCAATCACTTTGGCTCTGGGTTTTTCCTCACTTAGGATTCTCTCAAAGTCGTCGGAGGATGGGTTGCTCTCAAATGACAAGTGTCAAGTTCTCTCAGAGCAGCCAACCAACAAGTGGTTGTGGGGGCAGCTATTTATAGCTAGGGGCAACCCGACATGAATTGTCATAAATGCCCTTCTCTAATTCAGCTGTTGTTAGGATATGGATTCACTCGACACCTGGCATGCAGTGCAGCAACGGTCGGAATTTGAACTCTCAAATTTGCCGGGGCACTCAATTTCCTCACTTTTAGGCAGATCGCACTGGCGAACTCCTAACTCCTCAACGTGACCAAATTCTTCAGCGACCAGATGAACTTCGTCACTGTCGCTAGTAAATGTGTCAGATGTACTGGAGATTTCCAAAGGCTTCACTCGAAGCGGCTTTTGTGTATGGGTTTGGGTAAGTTTGAGCATCACTTTGGAAATGTGAAATATGTTTCACCTAGACCCCCTTTTATAGTATGGTTTTTCCTATGACTCAAATAAGAATAAGAGAAACTACGAAAGCAAAAGTCTTCAAGCTTCAAAGTCTTCACATCAATTTCTTCAAAGGTCGTACCAATTTCATCACCAAATTCTTCACTTGAAGAAATCCATTTCTAGGGGTCGTCTTCCACGTGTTAAATCAAATCTTCTAGGACTCTGTCTCCCGTGTATATTCACAAACACATTAGTTCCTCAACTTATTTGTCTTCAATACTCCAAAACCACTAAGGGGGCACTTGATGCGCTTACACCAGTGTTCGCGGGCTGGGCCAACTTGTAGTGTTGTTGGGCTGTAGTGTATAGAGTCCCTTTTCTTTTATTCTTTTATTTTCTGTTTTCAATTTTAGCCATCGTTTTGCATTTGTTTTGCTGTCAAACGTTTTTTATAAATTGTGAAAGTTGTCTCAATAAATATTATGCAATATTTAGCACTGTCATAAAAAGCTTGAACCTCATTTGAAATCATTTGATTTTTGGTTTGAATTTAAAAGTGATGGATGGGTGCTGCTGGGTCATTTCAAAAATAGCTAGAGGCATTTTTGGAGATTCAAATAATGTTGGTTTTATTTTTATAATAGTGTTGGGAATTTTGCAATATCATAAACACTTTTATTTTGCTGCTTGGATAATTAATATTTTGACTTTATTTTAAATTTGAATTTGAGGTGAAACTATTTCTTAATTGTTTTTCATAGGGCATAGTGACGATGACTTAGCATGACTGATTAGCATAACTAGGATTTAGTAATCTGGGGGTGTCACATGATGGCTCTGTATCATGAAATGCGATAAGCTTTCTCTCTTATTTTTTTTCTCCGCGAGATGGTGCTTATAGAGTTGGAATTAGGGCAAACGGAGGCATGTGGGACCCATGAGCTCACATGGCGTGCCCTCGGGAGGGGGGGTGGGCGTGCCCCTGAGCTCGTGGCTTCTGGGTGGCCCCCCTCCAGTAGTTCTCTTTGTTAATATTTTTATATATATTCTACAAATAATCTCCATTAATTTTCAGCCCAATCCTTATTTCTGCACAAAAATAACACATGGCAATTCTGCTCAAAACAACGTCAGTCTGGGTTTGTTTCTTTCAAATCATGCAAATTAGAGGCGAAAACAAGAGAAAAAGTGTTTGGAAAAGTAGATACATTTGTGATGTATGAGGAGCCATAGTCATTCATGATGTGTACAGAGGTCCAGACGTACCGTAGCCGCCTTCTACGGCCAGATCCCACCAACCAAAGGGCAAGCCGAAGTCCTCAGTGATGAGCGCCCAACTCCCCCTGACGGCATCGAGTACGCAACCCACTAGGCACCGGCCATCATGCTCCAAGCGAGGTCCACACTGTGACATGGAGGATCCCAGCCTGCCGGCTGCAAAGCTGGACTTGAGCAGGGCAAGCCTGACAGCACCGAAGATGCACGAGACTCTGTCGCGCCGCGCCATTGTTGAATTAGGGTGCCACCTGTTGGATCCATGAAGGGGGAGGGCCAGGGCTGAACGTGATAAGGTCCCCGCCGCAGCCTAACGCCGCTAGGGCTTTGCCTGGCCACAACGAAGGGGAGGGTCCTGAGGGATGATAAAAGCAACCTTAAATCAAGGTGGTCTATTGAAGATACTCAAACTCTTGAGTTCCTCCTTCCCAAACATGACAAACATATATGATAAAACTTAGCACGTCGTGACAAATAGCAAGGCTAGTTTCAACAGTGAGGACACGTGAAGGGAATTGACGGAGGATGGCAGAAGCACGTTGTAGGGAAAGCCACGCGATTGGCTCGGTTTTGCATGCAATTAACTTTAACCCTTTATTAAAAGGGTATGCTCTTTTAACCATTTGTTATCAATTAATGATCCAATGATTTATATAAAATCAAAATTTTATCTGATGGCTAATATTTTACAGATGATATGGTTGCAGTAGAGCATCACCAACAAGTCTTGTATAAAAAATTTGTACACCCCTATCGCAGTATGCACAGAGAAGGAGTAGGTTTTACCTCCACCGAGGTAGCCAAAACCCGGGTAAACTGACCACTCCAACCTATTCATCTCTCCAGGGCACCCTACCAAGGGATCCACGGGAATCATCTCCGACAACTTTGTTTAATTTTGACTTCAACATTATGTTCTCCTGCCATTTATTAGGGCATGTGACCTAAACTTGCACTCTGAATCTTTACATATTGAGTGGTTGAAATAGCACACACATGCAAAAAGTGATTGTTGTTCTAAGGGTTAGCCTAGAAGTGTGTGTCATGTAAACATTCTATACTTAAAAGTTATCATTGTGCTCCCAATAAATCTTGAAATTCATTCTAAAACTTTGGCAATCATAATTTTGACACAATGCATTTGATTATCAAACAACATGTGAGAACTATCTCTTATATGCATTGAGGTAGTTTAGATTATTAAATTAGACCATTATCAAGCATCTTTAGTATTGATTTAGATTCACCAAAATATTTTGCATCAATAAATCAACTTCATGATAGATAGCATTCACATTTTAAATTATCTTTTTTTTATCATCTTCATGCTCGAGGACGAGCATGGATTAGGCTTGGGATGCGGATACATCTCTACGTATCTATAATTTGAGTAAAGTCTATTTCAAACATTGAACTTATATTGTTGGTCAGAATCAAGCCCTAAACTCTCAATTCTTGAAAGAGAAAGTAACAAATGACAGCAACTTAGTGAAAACATGGAAACCAAAGCATAGGCCGATGGATCTAAAATGTGGGCTATTGAATTGAAACTCGCGTTTTTGCATACAAACGCCGCTGATTATTATTTTGCATGTGGGATTTTTTGTGAAATGTATGAAATGGGTTGGTGGGTGAAACAACCCTTAGATTCTAGATCCAACTATCCATGTATGGGTTCCCGTCTTTTCATTGAGTAGTGGTTTACATGTGATATTTTCTCCCCATTTGATGTGAAACACAACAAGTTTTTAACACACAAATGTTAAAAGGATGGAGGAGCTCCTTGGATGGTACTGTTTAATGGGAATTTTGTAAGGTTTTGCAGTATTTTCACTACAAGGTGTCCTTGGGATCATAAGAATGAGACTGTAGAATTTTTGTAAAACTATATAATATTTCACATTTGTGGGATTATTTTGAGAGAATATTAGGATTTACTGATCAAGGATAATCAGGAGTGAGTGCCTCATGGATATAATCCGTGGTTACATGAAATATAGAGAGTCGTAGGAGGACTCACAAGATCTAGCTAGAATATGAGCCACAACATTCAACATACTGTTTTACATGGCTAAAGCGAACACACGAACACCACCGCAACTGGTTGATATCAGCAATGATGAGCCCCACTGGCGATCAGCCATAAATAAAGTATTAATTCTCCAAGTAAAAAATGACTCTTTGAAAGCCTTCTTAAGGGGTGAGAGCACTGTACAATGTAGCTCCAATTCTTCTTGTAGTTATGGTGCGGTAACCTCATCAACGTGCTTGCGGCAAGCCAGCAAGTAATCTCCATTGTGGTTCTGATTACTGTGCCAACTCCCATCCATCCAAAAGCCTTGAAGAGTGTAACATCCACATTAACTATAATTGCATTTGCCGGCGAAACCCATCTGATAGGAGACACTGGGGTATCATGCCTTGAAACATTTACAACCTTACCACAGTTCTAGAAAATCAAGTCGATGTAAGCCATTGCTTTCTCGGCCACTTTGCGAGGATGCATTTGGGCATTGTTATTTCTTCCATCATTCCGGGCCTCCCAAATATGCCATATTATCAGCATTAGGGCCGTGACATCGAGAGAACTCGCTTGATAAAGGAAATCAAAGATCCACTATGGTGGTGTGAACAAGTTCTTTTCGATGAGGATGGAATCCATATATCTACTTCATAGACATGATGAGCGTACTGACAGGACATGAATAGATGATTCGTCACTCCTCCCTGCTACCAAAAAAGGCTTTCGCCCCGCTTTATAAATAAAGCAAACCGCTAGAGAACACACATAAAAGGACTAGTCCAAACACACACACCCAAGTCTCACAAAGAAGTACAATAGGTTCTGCTGAGGGCACAGCTCAACAAGCCCAAACAAAATAAAAGAAAAGCGCCGGAGAACAAGACAAGCGCCTAGTCAGGTTCCGGCGGATGCGGCGGGGGCAGCGGCGACAGATGGACAGCCATCGAGCGGAGGTCGGCGATGAAGGCGGAGATGGCGTCACGGTCCTGAGGACGGCTAAGCGCCCGGCAAAGCTGCAAGAAACCAGCTAGTTTGAAGATAGCGTCAGTAGCCCGTCGAAGAGGAGTGCGCTGGATCACAAGCTTATTGCGGATTGTCCAGAGGGTCCAAGCGATGACCCCAATCTCAAGCCACATAATGTAGCGAGAAGGCAAGGGGGAGTTCTGGAGTTTGGCAAATAGGTCGGGGAAGTTGGTGTGGCACCAATTTCCACCCACCACTTCTCGAAAGCAGCTCCACACGAATTGGGCGGACACGTCGGGGAAGTTGGTGTGGCACCAATTTCCACCCACCACTTCTCGAAAGCAGCTCCACACGAATTGGGCGGACACGCAGGAGAATAAGATGTGATCTGAGTCTTCGGGGATACCGCAAAGCGGGCAAATGCCAGTGCACGGGCCATTGCGCTTGAGAACCTCGACCCCAGACGGGATCCGACCATGAATCCATTGCCACATGAAGATCCGGATTTTCAGAGGCGTGCGGATGGACCACACCATCGTAAAGGGGGAAGGGGCGAAGGAGGGGCGATGGCCTGGTAGAGAGACTTGGTGGAGAATTGGCCTGATGGCTCGAGGCGCCATCTCACCTAATCCGGGCCACCGTCCACCACTAGCTCATGGAGAGCGATGCAATCCAGTAACTCACTCCACGCGGCGGAATCCGTGGGCCCAAATGGCCTCCGGAATGCTAGGCGCCCTAAGTCAATAAGGGCCCTCTCAACTAAGATCAAAGGGTCGACAGCGATGGAGAAGAGGTCGGGGAAGTGCGCAGTGAAGGGGGTGTCTCCGGCCCACCGGTCAAACCAGAACAAAGTCACCGCTCCGGACCCCACTGAGATGGAGGTCCCGATGCGGAGGACATGGAGAAGTTGGACGACCGACTTCCAGAACTGGGAGACGCCAGATCTTTGACAGAAGGCAAGGGGCTATCCACGCAGGTACTGTTGAGGAACGTACTAATTTCAAAAAAATTCCTACGCACACGCAAGATCATGGTGATGCATAGCAATGAGAGGGGAGAGTGTTGTCCATGTACCCTTGTAGACCGAAAGCAGAAGCATTAGCACAACGCGGTTGATATAGTCGTATGTCTTCACGATCCGACCGATCAAGTACCGAACGTACGGCACCTCCGAGTTCAGCACACGTTCAGCTTGATGACGTCCCATGAACTCCGATCTAGCAGAGCTTTGCGGGAGAGTTCCGTCAGCACGATGGCGTGATGACAGTGTTGATGATGCTATCGACGCAGGGCTTCACCTAAGCACCGCTACAATATTACCGAGGTGGAATATGGTGGAGGGGAGCACCGCACACGGCTAAGAGATCAATGATCAATTGTTGTGTCTAGAGGTGCCCCCTGCCCCCGTATATAAAGGATCAAGGGGGAGGGGCGGCCAGCCAGGAGGAGGAGCACCAGGGAGGAGTCCTACTCCCACCGGGAGTGGGACTCCCTCTTTTCCTAGTTAGAGTAGGAGGGGGAAAGGAAGGGAGAGAGGAGAGGAAGGAAAGGGGGGCTCCCCCCCCCCCCTCCTTGTCCAATTCAGAATAGAGGGGGAGGGGGCGCGCGGCCTGCCCTGGCCGCCCTGCTCTTTCCACTAGGTCCCATGAGGTCCACTAAATCCCTCGGGGGGTTCCGGTAACCCCTCGGTACTTCGGTTATGTCCAAAACCTCCCGAAACACTTCCGGTGTCCGAACATAGTCATCCAATATATCAATCTTTACGTCTCGACCATTTCGAGACTCCTCATCATGTACGTGATCATATCCGGGACTCCGAACCACCTTCGGTACATCAAAACACAAAAACTCCTAATACCGATCGTCACCGAACTTTAAGCGTGCGGACCCTATGGGTTCGAGAACTATGTAGACATGACCGAGACACGTCTCCGGTCAATAACCAATAGCGGAACTTGAATGCTCATATTGGCTCCTACATATTCTACGAAGATCTTTATCGGTCAAACCGCATAACAACATATGTTGTTCCCTTTGTCATCGGTATGTTACTTGCCTGAGATTCGATCATCGGTATCTCAATACCTAGTTCAATCTCGTTACCGGCAAGTCTCTTTACTCGTTACATAATGCATCATCCCGCAACTAACTCATTAGCTACATTGCTTGAAAGGCTTATAGTGATGTGCATTGCCGAGAGGGCCCAGAGATACCTCTCCGACAATCGGAGTGACAAATCCTAATCTCAAAATACGCCAACTCAACACCTGTAGAGCCCCTTTATAATCACCCAGTTACGTTGTGAGGTTTGATAGCACACAAAGTGTTCCTCCGGTAAACGGGAGTTGGATAATCTCATAGTCATAGGAACATGTATAAGTCATGAAGAAAGCAATAGCAACATACTAAACGATCAAGTGCTAAGCTAATGGAATGGGTCAAGTCAATCACATCATTCTCCTAATGATGTGATCCCGTTAATCAAATGACAACTCATGTCTATGGCTAGGAAACTCAACCATCTTTGATCAACGAGCTAGTCAAGTAGAGGCATACTACTGACACTATGTTTGTCTATGTATTCACACATGTATTATGTTTCCGGTTAATACAATTCTAGCATGAATAATAAACATTTATCATGATATGAGGAAATAAATAATAACTTTATTATTACCTCTAGGGCATATTTCCTTCAGTCTCCCACTTGCACTAGAGTCAATCATCTAGATTACACAGTAATGATTCTAACACCCATGGAGCCTTGGTGTTGATCATGTTTTGCTCCTGGAAGAGGCTTAGTCAACAGGTCTGCAACATTCAGATCCGTATGTATCTTGCAAATCTTTATGTCTCCCACCTGGACTTGGTCCCGGATGGAATTGAAGTTTCTCTTGATGTGCTTGGTCCTCTTGTGAAATCTGGATTCCTTTGCCAAGGCAATTGCACCAGTATTGCCACAAAAGATTTTCATTGGTCCCGATGCACTAGGTATGACACCTAGATCGGATATGAACTCCTTCATCCAGACTCCTTCATTTGCTGCTTCCGAAGCAGCTATGTACTCCGCTTCACATGTAGATCCCGCCACGACCCATTGTTTAGAACTGCACCAACTGACAGCTCCACCGTTCAATATAAACACGTATCCGGTTTGCGATTTAGAATCGTCCGGATCAGTGTCAAAGCTTGCATCGACGTAACCATTTATGACTAGCTCTTTGTCACCTCCATAAACGAGAAACATATCCTTAGTCCTTTTCAGGTATTCCAGGATATTCTTGACCGTTGTCCAGTGATCCACTCCTGGATTACTTTGGTACCTCCCTGCTAGGCTAATAGCTAGGCACACATCAGGTCTGGTACACAGCATTGCATACATGATAGAGTCTATGGCTGAAGCATAGGGAACATCTTTCATTTTCTCTCTATCTTCTGCAGTGGTCGGGCATTGAGTCTGACTCAACTTCACACCTTGTCATACAGGCAAGAACCCTTTCTTTGCTTGATCCATTTTGAACTTTTTCAAAACTTTATCAAGGTATGTGCTTTGTGAAAGTCCAATTAAGCGTCTTGATCTATCTCTATAGATCTTGATGCCCAATATATAAGCAGCTTCACCGAGGTCTTTCATTGAAAAACTTTTATTCAAGTATCCTTTTATGCTATCCAGAAATTATATATCATTTCCAATCAACAATATGTCATCTACATATAATATCAAAAATGCTACAGAGCTCCCACTCACTTTCTTGTAAATACAGGCTTCTCCAAAAGTCTGTATGAAACCATATGCTTTGATCACACTATCAAAGCGTTTATTCCAACTCTGAGAGGCTTGCACCAGTCCATAAATGGATCGCTGGAGCTTGCACACTTTTTTAGCACCTTTTGGATCGACAAAACCTTCTGGTTGCATCATATACAACTCTTCTTCTAGAAATCCATTCAGAAATGTAGTTTTGACATCCATTTTCCATATTTCATAATCATAAAATGCGGCAATTGCTAACATGATTCGGACAGACTTAAGCATCGCAACGGGTGAGAAAGTCTCATCGTAGTCAACCCCTTGAACTTGTCGAAAACCTTTCACAACAAGTCGAGCTTTGTAGACAGTAACATTACCATCAGCGTCGGTCTTCTTCTTGAAGATCCATTTATTCTAGATGGCTTGCCGATCATCGAGCAAGTCAACCAAAGTCCATACTTTGTTCTCATACATGGATCCCATCTCAAATTTCATGGCCTCAAGCCATTTTGCGGAATCTAGGCTCATCATCGCTTCCTTATAGTTCATAGGTTCGCCATGGTCAAGTAACATGACTTCCAGAATAGGATTACCGTACCACTCTGGTGCGGATCTTACTCTGGTTGACCTACGAGGTTTGGTAGTAACTTGATCTGAAGTTCATGATCAATATCATTAGCTTCCTCACTAATTGGTGTAGGCGTCACAGGAACCGGTTTCTGTGATGAACTTCTTTCCAATAAGGGAGCAAGTACAGTTACCTCATCAAGTTCTACTTTCCTCCCACTCACTTCTTTCGAGAGAAACTCCTTCTCTAGAAAGGATCCACATTTAGCAACAAAAGTCTTGCCTTCGGATCTGTGATAGAAGGTGTACCCAATAGTCTCCTTTGGGTATCCTATGAAGACACATTTCTCCGATTTGGGTTCGAGCTTATCAGGTTGAAGTTTCTTTACATAAGCATTGCAGCCCCAAACTTTAAGAAATGACAACTTTGGTTTCTTGCCAAACCACAGTTCATAAGGCGTCGTCTCAATGGATTTTGATGGTGCCCTATTTAACGTGAATGTAGCCTCTCTAAAGCATAACCCCAAAATGATAGCGGTAAATCAATAAGAGACATCATTGATCGCATCATATCTAGTAAAGTACGATTAAGATGTTCGGACACACCATTACGTTGTGGTGTTTCGGGTGGCATGAGTTGCGAAACTATTCCGCATTGTTTTAAATGTAGACCAAACTCGTAACTCAAATATTCTCCTCCACGATCAGATCATAGAAATTTTATTTTCTTGTTACGATGATTTTCCCCTTCACTCTGAAATTCTTTAAACTTTTCAAATGTTTCAGACTTATGTTTCATTAAGTAGATATACCCATATCTTCTCAAATCATCAGTGAAGGTGAGAAAATAACAATACCCGCCGCGATCCTCAATGTTCATTGGTCCACATACATCAGTATGTATGATTTCCAATAAATCTGTTGCTCACTCCATAGTTCCGGAGAACGGAGTTTTAGTCATCTTACCCATGAGGCATGGTTCGCAAGTACCAAGTGATTCATAATCAAGTGATTCCTAAAGTCCATCAATATGGAGGTTCTTCATGCGCTTTACAACAATATGACCCAAACGGCAGTGCCACAAATAAGTTGCACTATCATTATCAACTCTGCATCTTTTGGCTTCAACATTATGAATATGTGTATCACTACTATCGAGATTCAATAAAAATAGACCACTTTTCAAGGGTGCATGACCATAAAAGATATTACTCATATAAATAGAACAACCATTATTCTCTGATTTAAATGAACAACCGTCTTGCATCAAAAAAGATCCAGATATAATGTTCATGCTTAACGCTGGCACCAAATAACAATTATTCAGGTCTAAAACTAATCCCAAAGGTAGATGTAGAGGTAGCGTGCCGACCGCGATCACATCGACTTTGGAACCATTTCCCACACGCATCGTCACCTCGTCCTTAGCCAATCTTCGCTTAATCCATAGTCCCTGTTTTGAGTTGCAAATATTAGCAATAGAACCAGTATCAAATACCCAGGTGCTACTGCGAGCATTAGTAAGGTACTCCCTCCATAAACTAATATAAGAGCATTTAGAACACTAAAATAGTAATCTAAACGCTCTTATATTAGTTTACAGAGGGAGTACACATCAATAACATGTATATCACATATACCTTTGTTCACCTTGACATCCTTCTTATCCGCCAAATACTTGGGGCAGTTCCGCTTCCAGTGACCAGTCCCTTTGCAGTAGAAGCACTCAGTGTCAGGTTTAGGTCCAGACTTAGGTTTCTTCTCTTGAGCGGCAACTTGTTTGCCGTTCTTCTTGAAGTTCCCCTTCTTCTTCCCTTTACCCTTTTTCTTGAAACTGGTGGTCTTGTTGACCATCAACACTTGATGCTCCTTTTTGATTTCTACCTCCGCAGCTTTTAGCATCGCGAAGAGCTCATGAATAGTCTTGTTCATCCCTTGCATATTATAGTTCATTACGAAGCTCTTGTAGCTTGGTGGCAGTGATTGAAGAATTCTGTCAATGACACTATCATTAGGAAGATTAACTCCTAGTTGAATTGAGTCATTGCAATACCCAGACATTTTGAGTATATGTTCACTGACAGAACTATTCTCCTCCATCTTGCAGCTATAGAACTTATTGGAGACTTCATATCTCTCAATCCGGGCATTTGCTTGAAATATTAACTTCAACTCCTGGAACATCTCATATGCTCCATGACGTTCAAAACGTCGTTGAAGTCCCGGTTCTAAGCCGTAAAGCATGGCACACTGAACTATAGAGTAGTCATCAACACGCGACTGCCAGGCATTCACAATGTCTGCAGTTGTTGGCGCAGGTGGTACACCTAGCGGTGCTTCCAGGACGTAACTCTTCTGTGCAGCAATGAGGATAATCCTCAAGTTAGGACCCAGTCCGTGTAATTGCTACCATCATCTTTCAACCTAGCTTTCTCAAGGAACGCATTAAAATTCAACGGAACAACAGCACGGGCCATCTATCTACAATAACATAGACAAGCAAAAAATACTATCAAGTACTAAGTTCATGATAAACTAAAGCTTAATTAATTGTATTACTTAAGAACTACCACTTAGATAGACATCCCTCTAATCATCTAAGTGATCACGTGATCCAAATCAACTAAACCATGTTCGATCATCACGTGAGATGGAGTAGTTTTCAATGGTGAACATCACTATGTTGATCATATCTACTATATGATTCACGCTCGACCTTTCGGTCTCAGTGTTCCGAGGCCATATCTATATATGCTAGGCTTGTCAAGTTTAACCTGAGTATTCCGCGTGTGCAACTGTTTTGCACTCGTTGTATTTGAACATAGAGCCTATCACACCCGATCATCACGTGGCGTCTCAGCACGAAGAACTTTCGCAACGGTGCATACTCAGGGAGAACACTTATACCTTGAAATTTAGTGAGAGATCATCTTATAATGCTACCGTCAATCAAAGCAAAATAAGATGCATAAAGGATAAACATCACATGCAATCAATATAAGTGATGTGATATGGCCATCATCATCTTGTGCTTGTGATCACCATCTCCAAAAGCACCGTCATGATCACCATCGTCATCGGCGCGACACCTTGATCTTCATCGTAGCATCGTTGTTGTTTTGCCACCTATTGCTTCTACAACTATCGCTACCGCTTAGTGATAAAGTAAAGTAATTATAGGGGCGATTGCATTGCATACAATAAAGCGACAATCATATGGCTTCTGCTAGTTGTTGATAACTTTGTTACAAAACATGATCATCTCATACAATAAAATTTAGCATCATGTCTTGACCATATCACATCACAGCATGCCCTGCAAAAACAAGTTAGACGTCCTCTACTTTGTTGTTGCAAGTTTTACGTGGCTGCTACGGGCTGAGTAAGAACCGTTCTTACCTACGCATCAAAACCACAATGATAGTTCGTCAAGTTAGTGATGTTTTAACCTTCTCAAGGACTGGGCGTAGCCACACTCGGTTCAACTAAAGTTGGAAAAACTGACACCCGCCAGCCACCTATGTGCAAAGCACGTCGGTAGAACCAGTCTCGCGTAAGCGTACGCGTAATGTTGGTCTAGGCCGCTTCATCCAACAATACCACCGCTTCATCCAACAATACCACCGAACCAAAGTATGACATGCTGGTAAGCAGTATGACTTGTATCGCCCACAACTCACTTGTGTTCTACTCGTGCATATAACATCTACGCATAAACCTGGCTCTGATACCACTATTGAGGAACGTAGTAATTTTAAAAAAAATTCTACGCACACGCAAGATCATGGTGATACATAACAACTAGAGAGGAGAGTGTTGTCCATGTACCCTTGTAAACCGAAAACGAAAGCTTAGCACAACCACTACTAGGAAAAACCTTACCAGTAACTTGAATTTTTGAACTACCAGTAGAGTAGGTTCTCACGCTACTACTATGACGCTACAACTATTTTTTAGCAGTAGCGTGTGTTTTACCCCACGCTACAGCTAAAAAGTTAGTAGTCGCGCATCCAACCCACGCTACTACTATTCCTAACCCACGCTACTACTATTCCTAAGTACTAGTACAATGCCCTTCTTCCCCCACGCTACTGCTAAGTAATTAAAAGTTAAAAAAATAAAAGTTAGATGAAATATTTATGGATGGAAATCAAGACTCATCCGGTGCAAAGGTCACAGAACCATCTTAATAGCACTTACATTCTTAGCACTTGCAGCGTTCATGTATACAACATTGAAAATCTCAACTCAAAGAAATCATGAGATCCCATTTATACATCAGATGCACACAACCATCAAATAAACCTTCCCCAGCGTCCCACCACCAACCTAACTAGACCACTTCTCTAAATGTATCTACCAAGGCGTCGAGGTCATTCACCTCGGCAATCTCCAGACGGTGGCATCGAGGTCCTCCACCTCGACAACCTCCAGACGGTGGCGACAAGGTCCTCCACCTCGGCGACCTCAGGCGTCATAATCACCTGGACAATCATTTGTGTGACGCAGTCGCCGGACTTCACGGCGAAGTCCGTCTCCGAGTTGTTGAAGCGCACGATGCCCACCGGGTTGCGGTAGTCCGCGACGATCACCCCTGCGCCCACGTCGGGAAAGTGAAAACTGCTTGTTAGTTCTTGTCTTTGTGCAGATCTGGTAGGGTATTTTCTTCATTTATACATCTCTTTTAGTCTATTATGAATCTTTGAAACGGAAAGACACATACTAAATGCATACCCTAGCTATACATGTTCATGCTATCTTGTTCAACATTTATTGTTGCATGGATAGGGAAATAGACAACGAAGGACTTCAGAAAATCGATTCCCACTGTTTTTCAAAACAGGGAATAGGCAAAGTCTATTTTGAATTTTGATATTCCATGCCAACTTCAAGTATATATGCTACCATGTAATCTTGGAACGTGGATGAAAATGAGATTTCAAGCTTTGTCAACCTTACCATGACCAGTACTAAATGCTCTAGGCTGCTCAACCTTTCCTTGTAGGGAGCATTTCTTTCACCTAGTATCTCGTTGCTGGGCGGGACAAGGCAAAGAAAAACAAAGAAATTTGTAGTTACTAAATCATTAGCATTAATCAGTGCCTTTTGTTCTCGTTTGTTACAACATCAAGTTAGCCGATGTAAACAAAAGAAGCTAGACCAAACTAATACAGCTGCACCTTTAGATTATTTTTGATCTGTTACAAAAGAGGATCAAATTTAGAGAAGGAAGTTATTTGCCTACACTACCCTGGGTAGTAGCTCCGCCGCGGGGGTCATGTGTCGGTTGACTCACGGTGCTGGCCTATGCCTGTGGACCGTCCGGTGGCTGTTGGGCAACGGACGGCGGCGATGGTACAGAAGAGTTTTTGCAGCGCCTTGCAGCAGCTTACAGTGTTGATAAGGAAATAGTAAATCGTGTCGGTGTCATTGCCAACGAAGACATGACTAAAGAATTCAGACTTGGAATCATGTTGGAGAAATATGTTATTTGCAATTGCAAAATCACTTTCACAGTTTACAAAATTTGCCCGAGGGAAGGTTTACATACAAGTAAATCTATCAACCAATCAAGAAGCACAGAAAAGTTTAAAGAACAAACCTGCTTGAAGATCAAGCATCTGAATGAGCATAAATGTAATATTTACTCCAGCTACAGCAAATGGATATTCCCACAATGCTCTGTCACCATTTGCTTACAAAGGAGCTCCTCGAAGGATTTCTGCACAGAAAGTGCCTCATTGAGATTAATGAAAGGCCAAACATATAAAAATATAAATATTACCTATCTTAATAATTTGATAGTAAATATTATGCATTGCCGTTATTAGCGAAGGATCATTAGTTGTTCAATTTTCAAAGGAGGAAGGGTTCCATTGCTAGCTGAATAGTTTCGTATAACTTTATATTACATAAGTCCTTAGATTCTTCCCTGCTCTAGCTAAAAGAAAATCTTTGAAGCCTAGCAATTGGCGAGAAGCAGCGATGAATCTGAACCAGCACTTCAGTAAAGGGAATTGTACTCACAGGATAGTTCTTAGCTTAGTAAAGTAAATTCTCCAAGGAGATAAAACCTCCACCCCTGTAATTCCAGCAAAATATATGATTGCGGATCCAAAATTGAATTAAGAAATTATTTATTTCGTCAAGGGCATGTGTGGGAATGAAGGAACAAAACAATACCTGCAATCTGTGGATGGAGCTTTCCCTTGCCAGCCCATCTCCTTCCATTGATCTGATACTAGTCCTAGAAATTCAGTCCTAGGAAATGAAACATGCCAAAGGGCTTTGAGTGCTTACTAATGAATAAAAGGTGTGATGAATGGATTATCAAATGTAGCATCGAAATGTATGTTCAGGTTTGCTAGATTAATATAAAATATTAATAGTAATAGAAAACAAACTATAAGCAAGCATGTGCTGGTGCACTGCAGATCATTTGGGCAATTTACTCATGCCAAATATCACTTCCCTACTTCTACAGGCACGGTGAGTCCAACTAACTGATTTACTGAGTTACACACGTTCAACAAATCCTCATACCCCGGGGACATCATATTACTCTATTCTATTAAAGCAAACATGAGCACAATCATTTTGTTAGGTACCACACTATACAACGTCAGACAACACTGGCCAGCCTTGTATGAGCACAGCCAATTCCAGAGAGCAGTATTTGTTGGACCATCGTATTAGTCAGAAACAATTCATCCAGCGAAGGATATATCATGTCGTAATCTAAGCACAAGTATAATATAATGAAACATGACAGTTGCACTCGCTGTGATTTCAGTTATCCTTTGCATTCATGTTTGAAAAGTAATCGTGTGATTACTACATCAAATAATACCAAGCACTGTTCACCTGAATCGGGGTCAAATCGAAGAAAATGTGCGCGTTGCTGTCCCTCCTCTGCACGGAGACGCAGGTTGTGGCGGCCGGAGAGGTGGCGCAGGGCGAGGAAGGAGCCGCCATTCTGCTCCATGCGGCTCGCGGGCGCTGCCCTCCCCCGTCCCCCTCCATCCTCCCTCTTCCTCTTCCTACAGTGCCTACCTACGCACCGCGGTCAGCGCGGGATCCCCATGGCAGGCTCGGGCCGCGGCTTGATCCTGCCAGGCGGGATCCAGTCCTTCCTGCTGCCGGGTCGGACCTCCATGGAGGAGACGGCGACCATGGTGGTCGCAGCCCAGGTCGACGATGGCGCGCCGATGCCACCGTGGATCTGGTCTTGCTCGATTTGGGGCCTTCCCTCTTTCTCTTCGCTTGGAGAGAAGGAGAGGGTTGGAGCGCGGCATTGGAGGAAGAGGAGGCCGCCGGCGCTTGGGGGAGGAGGGGGCCACCGCCGGTGTGGTTGGGGTAGAGGAGAGCGGCGCGGGGGCGGTGGGTTTGGGGAATCGGCGAAGAATGTGGAGCGTGCGTGCGGATTCGTGTGGTGGCGGCGGCGCCGAGGAGATCGTGGGGAGCACTACTAGGAAAAGCATAGCAGCAGCGCGGATTTTGGGTGTAACTTGTAGTAGTAGTGTGTGTTGACACACGCTATTGCTATACTCCCTCCGTTCTAAATATAAGGTGTATTAGTTTTTTAAAAAGTTAACTGTTGTCTACGTTTGACCAAGTTTACAGGAAAATATATAAAGATTTATAATACTAAATATATGAAATGTAAAAATATAGTTCATGATGAATCTAGTGATAATGATTTGGTATTCCAGACATTGATATTTTTGTCTATAAACTTGGTCAAACTTAGAGAAGTTTGACTTTTTGGAAAAATAATACACTTTATATTGAGGAACGGAGGTCCTCAAGTTTATAGACAAAAATATCAATATCTGGAATACCAAATCATTATCACTAGATTCATCATAAACTATATTTTTATATTTTATATATTTAGTATTATAAATCTTTATATATTTTGCTGTAAAGTTGGTCAAACATAGATAACAGTTGACTTTTTCAAAAACTAATACACCTTATATTTAGGAACGGAGGGAGCACATGGTTAGCTGTAGCGTGCGTTGCAAACAGCGCTACTGCTAATTAGCTGTAGCGGGTCTTATACCCCGCGCTAATGCTATTACTTTCAAAAACAAAAAAAATCTCGATCCCGTGCGTGCTGTCAATGGCAGCAGTGGTAAAATCTAGCGATGATTGGCGTCGCCGGAGGCATGAACGGACAGCGGAAGACCAGATCCAGCAGTGGCTGTTGGAGATGGCCCGTTTCTATGGCAGAGCCAAGCCGCGGCGTGGGGCTCCTCTTCCCGACCATGCCAGATAGCTCCGGGTTATCCATGGTGATGACCTGCACGGGCATGGATATGGGAGGGTGAGTCAAACCAGAGGGAGAGAGAGAAAAGGAAAACCGAGGGAGAGAGGAAGGTGATATAGGGAGCAGCGGAGCTAGTCATCGGTGGCGAGGTGCTCCGGTGTGGTGGCGCAGGGCGGTGGCCTCCTAGACGTCGGTGGAAGACCGGCGAGCTCCTAGATGCCGGTGGCGCGAGGCGGCGGCCTCTTTGGGCGCCATGGAGGAGGATGGGTGCATGGGCAAGAGGTCCATATGAGAGCGTGTGAAAAGTGAGAGAAGAGAGTGGTGGACGAGAGGAGGGATTTGGGGGAGGAGATGGGGATTCGACCGAGGATATGGCGACTTCACCTACCTCGTACTTAGTAGTAGCGAGGGGTATAAAACCGCGCTACTACTATCAACTTAGTAGTAGTGCGGATTTATACCCCTCGCTACTACTATGGCATGTGTCGGGGGGCACGATAGAGACCGCTTAGTAGTAGCGAGGGTTAAAAACCCGCGCTACTGCTAATTAGCAGTAGCGCTTTTTTTTGTGACGCGCTGCTGCTAAGATTCTGTGTATAAGGTTTTCCCTAGTAGTGGAGGGGAGCTCGACCGAGGGGTCGGGGTGAGGTTCGTTAGAGAGAGATTTTCTTAGGGGTTCGCGAGAGAGAGTGATGGGTGGGAGTGGATCAAGGTGGATGGTGCAGCAGTGGACACGCCTTAGCAGTAGCAAGGGGTGTCTCACCCGCGCTACATCTATTCACTTAGCAGTAGCGCAGGCAGTAAAACCTGCGCTACTCCTATGGCCTATTCGTGGGAGCTATTTACTAGTAGCGCGTTTTTTCTTCATGCACTACCTCTAATATTTACTAGTAGCGAGGGGTTAATACAGCGCGCTACTAGTAATTAGCAGTAGCGTGGGTCAAAGTAACGCGCTATTAGTAAGCGTCTACCTATAAGCTATTTCCTAGTAGTGAACGTGGTTGATGTAGTCGTACGTCTTCACGATCCGACCGATCAAGTATGGAACGTACGGCACCTCCGAGTTCAGCACACGTTCAGCTCGATGACATCCCACGAACTCCGATCCAGCAGAGCTTTGCGGGAGAGTTTCGTCAGCACGATGGCGTGATGACGGTGTTGATGATGCTACCGATGCAGGCCTTTGCCTAAGCACCGCTATGATATTACCGAGGTGGAATATGGTGGAGGGGGGCACCGCACACGGCTAAGAGATCAATGATCAATTGTTGTGTCTAGAGGTGCCCCCCTGGCCCCGTATATAAAGGATCAAGGGGGAGGGGCGGCCGACCAGGACGAGGCACGCCAGGGAGGAGTCCTACTCCCACCGGGAGTAGGACTCCCTCTTTTCCTAGTTGGAGTAGGAGGGGGGAAGGAAGGGAGAGAGGAGAGGAAGGAAAGGGGGGGCGCCGCCCCCCTCCTTGTCCAATTCGGACTAGAGGCGGAGGGGGCGCGCGGCTTGCCCTGGCCGCCCCTCCTCTTCTCCACTAGGGCCCATGGGGCCCACTAAATCCCCCGGGGGGTTCCGGTAACCCCCCCCCCGGTACTCCGGTATATGTCCGAAACCTTTCGAAACACTTCCGGTGTCCGAACATAGTCATCCAATATATCGATCTTTACGTCTCGACCATTTCGAGACTCCTCGTCATGTATGTGATCATATCCGGGACTCCAAACTACCTTCGGTACATCAAAACACAAAAACTTATAATATCGATCGTCACCGGACTTTAAGCGTGCGGACCCTACGGGTTCGAGAACTATGTAGACATGACCGAGACACGTCTCCGGTAAATAACCAATAGCGGAACCTGGATGCTCATATTGGCTCCTACATATTCTACGAAGATCTTTATCGGTCAAACCGCATAACAACATACGTTGTTCCCTTTGTCATCGGTATGTTACTTGCCCGAGATTCGATCGTCGGTATCTCAATACCTAGTTCAATCTCGTTACCGGCAAGTCTCTTTACTCGTTACGTAATGCATCATCCCTCAACTAACTCATTAGCTACATTGCTTGAAAGGCTTATAGTGATGTGCATTGCCGAGAGAGCCCAGAGATACCTCTCCGACAATCGGAGTGACAAATCCTAATCTCGAAATACGTTAACTCAACATGTACCTTCGGAGACACCTGTAGAGCCCCTTTATAATCACCCATTTATGTTGTGACGTTTGGTAGCACACAAAGTGTTCCTCCGGTAAACGGGAGTTGCATAATCTCATAGTCATAGGAACATGTATAAGTCATGAAAAAAGCAATAGCAACATACTAAACGATTAAGTGCTAAGCTAACGGAATGGGTCAAGTCAATCACATCATTTCCTAATGATGTGATCCCGTTAATCAAATGACAACTCATGTCTATGGCTTGGAAACTCAACCATCTTTGATCAACGAGGTAGTCAAGTAGAGGCATACTAGTGACACTATGTTTGTCTATGTATTCACACATGTATTATGTTTCTGGTTAATACAATTCTAGCATGAATAATAAACATTTATCATGATATGAGGAAATAAATAATAACTTTATTATTGCCTCTAGGGCATATTTCCTTTAGGTACTTGTTCTGGATGATGTCGAGCCAGAGGCCATTGTGACCTTGCGAGATGCGCCAGAGCCATCAGGATAGGAGGGCGATATTCATGCGCTTAGAGCACATGATACCGAGGCCTCCTTGTTCCCTGGGCATGTAAATTTCAGGCCAGCTGATCATATGGTATTTCTGCTTATTGTTGTCGCCTGCCCAATAGAAACGAGACTGGACTTTGGCGATCTCATGGTGCAGAGTCTCGTGAAGGCTGTAGAAGCTCATGAGCAACAAGAGGAGGCTGGAGTGGGATGAGTTAATGAGAATTGTCCGATCCACCTTTGACAACCATCTACCCTGCCAGGGCCCGATGACGGGAAAATGGCGGGCGTGAAACACGCGTCCACATCATTGATACAGAGTAAAATTTAAATGCATAAAATAAGGGTAGAATCAAACATTGCAGGTACTTTATTTCCAGAACTCTTACATTTACATAAAAACTCTGTTAATTACATCTCCGAAAAGAAAACCCCTGATTAAGAATTCCAACTATCCTATTACATAGAATTGCAACACATGACCACTAGAAAATGATAAATAAAAAACCGCTCCTCCTCGTTGTCGTTGACGCCGGTGTGCTCGGGGGAGCATCCTTGATCTTCTTCAAGTTATCATGTGTTTTGTTCATTTATATTTTTACCCTTGTACTATTATGAGTAGTACATAGAGTACGAGTGCAATGTGTGCTTTTGCAGATATCTAATTTGTGTAGTCGACTTAACCAACATATGCTAGTATGACCATGCGGCTATCTTAATCAACTTTCAGGTCATTTCATTTTAAGGAGTGATGAGTCGACTAGTAGAGTATCCACTTAATACATGCATGCTACATCTTTTATTGACGCATATATAACCATGCATGCGATGATGGTATATGATTTAATCCATGTTAGCCTATATGCTCTAGATTTCATATTTTTAGATATGTAGGATTATATTTTTTACTTAACCTACACACATTCATTTTCTTTTATGGGCATATTTTATTTTAGTGCAAAATGAGACAACTAACATTTTTATTATCTCATGTTTACACATTAGATTTCACTTAGCATATTCTATATGCATTAGAGTATGCTCATTTCATAATCTATATGACAGACGTATGTGATGTTTATACCTCCATGTTTGTATTACTACTGACGTGGCATAGCATGTATGTCCGCAGTGTAACCAACAAGAGGCTTTAAACATAATTTGGCGAGCATCCAATTTATACATTTTCATGCTCTAGATTGAAGGTACACGCACAATTTACATTGTCTTGTTTTGTGCAACTCCAACAAATGAAGAGTGCATTTTTGTAAGCGCATATTTATTCTATGATTTTATGTAGCTGGTTATATGGTGTTTGGGTATGTTCCATATTTGTTTTCCCCGAGCTTTACCTTTGCGTCGCTCTCATTTATGATGGAAGGGAGAATATGTCCTCCTTAGTGTGGGCCGCCATGATCAACCAAGGAGTGAAATTTATCCTCTTTGACATAATCGCACTTTGGCTCGCATCATGATGATCAGCCAAAGGCAAAGATGACAAGATGGAATTATATGTTGTATGCTCCTTGATTTGTATCATGATGATCCGCCAAGAAGTATTTTCTTTTCTGCTCTTAAACATATTCGCGCTTTGACTTGTATCATGATAATCAGCTAAGGCGAAATGTCAAGATGGGGCTATATGGAGAATGCTCCTTGGTTTGTATCACAATGATCAACCAAGGACAAATTTTCTTCTCTTAAATATAAGTGCTCTTTGACTCGTATCACGATGATCAGCCAAGGAGTATTTTGTTGCTTTTAAACATATTCACATCTTGACTTGTATCATGATGACCAGCCAAGGCGAAATGTCAAGGTAAAAATATGTGAAATATGCTCCTTGGTTCGTATCGCAATGATCAACCAAGGGTAATTTTCCTCTCTTGAACATAATTGCTCTTTGGTTCGTATCACGATGATGAGCCAAGGCAAAATGTCAAGATGAGGCTATATGGCGAATGCTCCTTGGTTTGTATCACAATGATCAACCAAGGGAAAATTTCCTCTCCTAAACGTAACTACTCTTTGGCTCGTATCACGATGATCAGCCAAGGCAAAATGTCAAGATGAGGACACATGAGGTATACTTCTTGGTTTGTATCACAATGATCAACCAAGAAGAAAGATGAATATGATGAGAGACATGCGGAGGAGCAAGAAGATTAGAGGAGGATCATAATTCCCACCTTGTCTACCTTCCTCAGGTTCCTCCTGAACGGCGGCCTTGCAACAGCAGCAACAGCGTATATGTGGATGAGAACAGCAGCGGCAGCACAACAACAGCAGTGATGAAAAGAGCGCAGCAGCGTGCGGCCAGAGAATCAAGAATTGGACCCTTAAGAGAAGCCCGTATGATGGTATTTATAGGAGGGAGCAGCACATGGATCAACTTGGGCACGCACCCACGTTCTGGAGGTCATGGGATCGTGCGAGTGGGCTGCGTTTTCTTTCCTTTTGTTTATTTCTTTAATCCTAGTTGACTCAACTATGGGAACGTGGGAGTCCTTGCATGCTTCTTTTTTTTATTTCCTTTCTTTGATTAATTGCTCTTTGACCAAGCTTTGAACCGGCCACTGGCCTAGTTAACCCATGTAGTTTTTTATCAACGTGTGGGCTTGGACGCTAGCCCATCAGTTTGCTTGTGATGATTAGCTGATCCATGCAACCTTGTAAATTAGTCTCACCCACTATGCATGTATCTACGTAGACATTTGTATAAATGAGCTGATCATGACTAATTGAAATTGTTTTCTTTTTTTGGAAAATTCATTCCATTTTCTTTGTCGTGCCATAAAAAAAAGAGATATGCAAATATTTTTTTTATGGACAATTATATGATGGCATGGCGTTTTCTTCTTATTTCCTTAAACATATATATCAACGCACGTTTTATTTTATCCATCGCGTTGATATTTCACATGATCGATGGAATAGGCCTCGCATTTGCCTTACGGTCGATATTTCGGAAACATTATAATTTTATGTAGGTATTTAACAACCGCATTTGGTGACGGCGTGCATGGATGAAGCTTATGTGTGATTTTAAATGGGACAAATATTTCATGAAGATTTTCATTCACTTTGCAAAATTTCCAGATATCAAATATATTTTGACTTTACCATTTCCTTTTTTTTGCAGGTAAGACTTTATCATATTTTGATAATAGATATCACTCTGTATTTTATTTCGGCGAAATCCCGTGTCAACAGATGCCCCTCAAGTTCTGGAAGCGAATATTTCTTTGATTCACTTTCAGAACTCGAAAATATATATGTAGCCATATTCCGTTTCACATATATTTCTTTGATTCAATTTTTTTAGTGTAGGTGACACACTTATTCTGTTTAAAATATCCAGTTAGATATTTATCTAGCCTTGCCTTTTGAAAGTTTGTTAGTCCCTTCATTGGATAAGGACTCAATCTTGAAAATTTGTTACAAGACGCTGGCCTTCCGCCATGTAGTTGCGTCCGGCCGGAGCGCATACCACTCCTTATATATATCTGCTACCTATCGTCTTGCAAGGGGACTCTATTTACCTCACGCATAACTCCTGCCAAAAGTCCAGATCCTTTTTATGAGTGGCCTGCTATTCTTTGGACTACTAGGTACGCATTGATGTGCAATCATTGATTGTCTTTTTCTCATCATTCTCTCAGATGATTCTCATCTCTAATTCCCTTTCCTTTCTATGTATGAATAAGATTAGCATCGGCCGCTGAAGCCCAGATCTTATGTTGGTAAGTTTGTACTTAATTCATTCAAATAGACATCTACGTACATGATTTACGTCCTCAGATTGCCTCTTGATTTTTTGTTCCCTCAACATTGCAGGAAGGTTTAGGTACAATTGGCAAAACAACCATATTTTAGTTTCGGACGTATACCTGCTCTCTCTTTAGGTACTATACATACTGTCCTATTTTCTTCTTATACATATTCCAGCATCACAGATTGGATGAATAATTTATAGATGAATCCATGCACGTAGCCTGCCTTTAGGCCACGAATGATTGTGCATCTTGTCCCGTATGTATACGGAAATTTGGTCTTGCAATGACGTGCCGACAAGTTATATACGAACTTGGTCCAACGTACAATTGCATAGATCAATTTTATTTTATATATTTAAAATGTTCGTTTTAAAGATCAAACGTATACCCTTCTCACAGTTGGCGTGCCGGCAAGTCGATATGAACTTGGCCCGACGTACAAACTGTGAGATCTGTCATACAATCAACGAAACTCCCTTTTATTCATGCGGGAATTATCAACTCTTTCCAAGTTTATATAAGATGCTTGTTTGATCACACGTATATCTTTTTCACAGTTGGCGTGCCGGCAAGTTTTCATGAACTTAGCCCGACGTACAAACTGTGAGATCAATGTTTTATTTATTAGATGGCCGTTTAAAGAAGCAAACTTATATCTTCCTCACAGTTGGCGTGCCGGCAAGTTTATATGAACTTGGTCCGACGTACAAACTGTAGAGCTTAATTTATATATAAGATGCTCATTTTAAGGCTACACACATATATATATCCTTCTCACAGTTGGCGTGCAGGCAAGTTTATATGAACTTGATCCGACGTACAAACTGCGAGATCAATGAGACTTCTCTTTATTTGATGCAAGAATTACCAACATTTCAAGGTTTTGCATATATCAACTTTTTTCAAAGTTTTGCATCCATCAACCCTTTCAAAGTTGACACGTATCTCTTTTTTAGGATAATTCATTTTGCTGGTATTTGACCTTTGCATAATTTTTTAGCACTAATAGTCATCATCACTTTTTGTAGAGTGCAAATCCTTTCCTCTTCATCAGGGGCTGGCTTCGCTCGGACTATTGCCTCCGTGGTAAAATTTCCATTCATTTACCATGGTCACTTGTTTTTGCTGTTTTGAACATGACCTATAACTGTACCAACACACGTATATTTTTCTTGTATAGAGATGGCGCAGAATTCGCCCACGGTTCCCTCACATCGACTATCCCTTGTCGAGCTAGCCAAGCAATAGAAACTATATGAACCTAGCTTTGATGACCAAGACTGTCCCATAGTTAAAGCTATAAGTATACCAAAGGGTGAACTCGACTACGGCCCTCGCGGTTGGCGAGCGAGACAGTCCAAACTAGCTTACTCATATTACCCATTGGCGGCTTCACCGTGAACTGATACAGCTTTCTGTCTGGGTACTAGGATGGTATCCAAAGGTCTGACTTGGGAACGTCATGATATTGAGTATATGCCCCGTCCTTCAGGTTATAATGAATGGGGGGCAAACATCTTACGAAATCATTCTTTTTCCTTAAAAGGACTTGGTGAAGGTTCAGATTACCTATGTGGAGCCATTTACTGCTCTTTGGGTGATTATTCTATTTCACCTGCTTTGCTAAGATCTCTGTTAGAAAAATGGAATCCAAAAACCAACACGTTCCTATTCTCATGTGGTGAACGTACTATTACACTCCTTGATATGTATCAAATGGCTGGTCTTCCTCTGGATGGAGACTTATATGAAGAATTTATCCCACCAGAACATGCACTAGACCCCTCCCTTTGCCAATTCCCTGACTTCTTACCGGACCTATTATCCGCACATGATCAGCTTGCCAAGAACAATGGCGGTCACGTGACTTTCCAGGTCTGGTGTGACTATTTTCACAACCGGCGAGACCTTTCCGTTCCTTTCGCGTCTCTTCGTGAGGTCCGCTTGTATGTCGCGGCGTACATTGCTGTTTGGTTGTGCTACTTTGTTGTCATTGGCGGGGAAGCCTACATTCGCGCTGGCGTCCTTGTGATGGCGTCCTGGATCGCTCTAGGGCGTCAAATTTCATTAGCTCCACCAGCATTTTGTTCTATCTATTTTTCGCTTCGTCGCATTGGCACCCATCCTGTAGGACCATGTTACCGGATTAGGGGATGGCCCGTCCATTTCATTATTGGCTGGATGGGGGTTTATCTGAAGAATGTATTTGGTAAACGAGCAAAAGTGAGCAAATTCCCAACTCCTAAGCTTTGTCCAGGGAAATTATCTATGGTGGGAACTATGTTTAGGATTCCACACGATTTTAGCCCTGAAAAGGCGCATGATTTCTTCGAGAAACACAAGAATATTGTGTGGTACCCCTCAAATTTCTCTGACTTGGCTAGCACTCGTTGGCTGCAAAAAGCATTCACCATTTCCATCCGTCGAGGGATGCTACCGTGGAGAAGGTCCGATTATGATGACGACTTGTGCATTGTTGAGCCATATCATCCTGACCGGGTGGCTCGACAATTCAAATCGGATCAGAAAGTACCATATACTCCATTGCGCAGTTTATATATAATAGATGACATTAGTGTTGCTTATGCACACTGGTGGCATTTATTGCGCTCGAATCCGAAACAGCCTCACTATATTCCCAACAAAGATTTTGTGGGCAATTCCTCAGTGGCATGGACAAACTGGTGGACCATTTTCATCCAACCTTTCACCAGCGTTCTAGGCTAGCTTCGTCAAGGTAACATGCACGGGCGAGATTCCTATGAAGAAAGGCTAGCCAAATATGTGAATAATGGGAAGAAACATATTTTTCCTCGCAAGATTTTGGAAGGGGATCTTGTCGTAGTAAAGAGGGTGTCTGCTGAACGGCAAGAGGAATATCTTGCAGCTATTGAGGCGAGAGAAATGTCGGCAGTGAATCATTGGAGGGACATCTTAAGAGGTTACCACTTGGATAACAATGCCCCGCCACCTTTGTTGCAACAGGTAATATATATACGTATTTTTTTACTATTATGCGCCAACACCACTATTTACTGACTGATATTATTATTTTTTGCTATTTTTTAGAAGCGGAAAAAATAATCCAAATGATGTTGCTGCAAGTTCCTCTTCCAATCCCCGGCCACTTATAAACGTGACAGTATCAGGCACACGTTTAAATGCAAGGAAGGAGGGTACTGACATTTTGGTTGATAGGGACTCAGAGGAACCTAGTCCAAATGCAATAATCTCTTCCGGTGGGGAGGAAAGACCTGTTGTAAAAAGGAAGATTGAAATTTCTCTTGGAGAAAGCCCATGTAATCTTGACGAGTTGGTTGATTTTATGCATGAACTTGACGATATAGGGACTGATGATAATGTCATAGGTTCTGATCTATCATTTGAGGATTTTGATATATCAGAACCCTCTCTTAATCTTCCAACTCCCCCTACGTATCTATACTCAGGCGTGGCCTCGCAGGCTGATATTTCAAACATTTCGCCTATCTCTACGCACGGTAGCTTTATCGTACCCTGTATCTTTTTTTATTTATTAATTTCATTGCAGTATCATTTATCTTGCCGCTCCTTCTTATCGCCAGGTGGTGCGGAAGGAGCTTCTAATCTCGTCAGTGGCGAGGAAATAATTACACAAATTTCAGCGCCACCCATGGATATTTCCGCTATTACCAAGCCCATTCTGGACGCTATCGACTTGTTGTTGAAGAATGCTTTTGAAGCCTTAGATGCCCCAACATTAACAGATTCTCAATGCCATGAGATTTTTCAGGCAGTTCGGTCGATGCTCCCTACTGGTGATATTGTTCCCCAAATTGCCCCTGTCCGTGCGGCTTGGGAAAAATTTGTTTCGATATCAGATACAGTGCAAGAAACCCGCAGAACCATTGAGGATCAGTCAAAGCAAAAGTCTGAATTTGTTACTGCAGCAGAGAGCAGGGCTGAATCCATTGAAGCGTCTCTGAAAACTTCAGCGGAAGAGATGTCATCCATGCTGGAGGAAAAAGCTGAGAAGAAGGAATGTGTGGAGGCCCTCTCTGCTCAACTGCAAGAAGCTATTGCTGAGTTGCTTACAACTGAAGAAAGGGTCAAGCAACTAGAGTCAGACCGTTCCGCCAAGCAAGCTGAAGCCAAGAAGTTGCATGAAGATTTGCTCGAAGCTAATGTGAAAGCTTCCGAGGAATTGGAGGCTCTTAAAGGGAAGACATCGACGCTGGAGGACAAAGCCAAGTCTATTATTATAAGTCTGAAGGACTGACGCTCCATGTCCAACTGAGTTTTTTTTATTTGGCCCTCAATAAATTAGACATGTCGTCTGTTTACATTTCCTACTCAGACTTGCATAAGGCGGCCAATCAGCGAACCCATTTTCTCGTGTCTTCTCACACGCCAATAGCACCATTCGCGTATGTTTGCATGGGATTTATTCAGGTGTACTGATGGACTATGCAATGTTATTCATATAGCGCTGCTTTCTATGTGGAATGGATACTCCGTGCTAATTGCATAAACTAGCTTGGGCCCCTTTATTTATTTACATTTTTTTAAGCCTTATTACTTTATTTCATTGTTCATTTTTATCTTTTACAAATTTATTCATATATTTTTATATACACTGCCCTTTTGTACAACAGTTTAAGCTTATGTGAATTTGGAGTCATCATTTTTTTATGCCATAGTTTAACTCGTAGGATATCGGAGTAAAATTTTATGTGTCCTTATCTTTGCATCACAGTTTATACTCGTAGGTTGTTGGAGTAACTTTATTTTCTGGTGTGCCCCAGTTTATACTCTTGAGGGTATGGAGTACACTTGATGATTTCTTTTCTTTGCATCACAGTTTATACTCGTAGGTTGTTGGAGTAATTTTTTTGTGCCCCAGTTTAGACTCGTGAGGGTATGGAGTGAGTTTTTTCCTTATATGCCCCAGTTTAGACTCATGAGGGTATGGAGTGTATTTTTTTATGCATAATAACGCTTAAGGAATTTCCCATTTACCGGTGCCAGTGAGTATTTCCCATCTGGTGATATGATCCTATACGCGTCGCTAGAATAAACCTCTTTTATGACAAAAGGCCCTTCTCATTTCGGTTCAAATTTTCCTTTCATCCGCCGCGTGATATTCATGGGACGAATGACCGCGAGTACTAGATCTCCTTGTTTGAACGACCTTCTTTTGACTCGTTTGTCGAATGCTCGCGACATCCTAGCTTGGTATGCCTCAAGATTTTGCAAAGCTTGAAGTCGTCTTCCTTCTAGTCTTTCCAATTCATCGAGGCGTAATTGTACTAATTTTTCCTCCGACAATTTTTCATGTGTAGCGACTCTCAGTGACGTGATCTGTACCTCCAAAGGTAGAACAACTTCTCCTCCAAATACTAAGGAATAAGGTGTCATTCCTGTGCGTGTTGTGGTTCTATAAGCCCACAAGGCTTCAAGAAGCTTTTCATGCCAGTCACGCTTATTTTTTGATACAACTTTCTTTAGTAACTTGCAAAGAGTTTTGTTGAAAGCTTCTGCTTGTCCATTGGCGGCTGGGTTATATGCCGTGGAATAATGATGGTCTATCTTAAATTTTGAGCATAATTTCTCCACTTGTTTGTTTTTAAAAGGAGTTTCATTATCAGACATAATCCGAGAAGGAACGCCAAAGCGATAAATGAGTTGTGTTCTTATAAAATGTTCTACATTTTCCGCTTTGTCTTCCTTTAGTGGTGTAAGTTCAGCCCACTTGGAGAAATAGTCTGTTGCTGCTAAAATGAATTTGTGACCTTTGGAGGACGGTGGATGAATTGGACCAACTATATCCATTCCCCACATTTCAAAAGGCCAAGACATATTGGTCGCATGGAGTGGTTCGTGCGGCTGATGTATGAAATCAGCATGCACTTGGCATTCGTGGCATTTCTTTGCAAATTTAGTGGCATCTTCAAACATTGTGGGCCAGTAGTAACCTAGACGCCTTAATTGGTAGTGCAATTTAGGACCTGATTGGTGCAAGCCACATATTCCAGCATGCACCTCGTTTAAGGCCTCCATAATTTCATTTCCAGCAAGGCAGCGCAATAATATGCCATCATGAGAACGCCTATAGAGTATGTCATTGATGCATGTGTAATGAATTGATCTTTTGCGGATTCTAGATCTTTCGCTAGCATCAAGAGGTAGATATCCGTGAAGCAGATATTCTAGGAATGGTGCTGGCCAATCCCCTACCTCGATTTCACATACATCAGCTGTCATTGCAGAAGATACTATCGCTTCTTCTTCTTCAACAAATATTGGTAGTATTCTTCATTCCTCTACGTGTACGTCCATCATTTCATGTGAGTCTAGTGACATAGTTGCAGCTAAACCGGCTAAAGCGTCAGCCTTTTCGTTTTGATTTCTAACTATGTGCTGAATATTTAGATCTTTGAACATAGCTAGGAGCTCTTTTGCCCTTTTGAAATATGGCAACAATTCTTGTTTCTTTACCATGTAGGTCCCCATCAGTTGATTAATCACTAATTGTGAATCCCCATAAACAGAGAGCATATCGAGCCCCATGTTTATTGCTATTTCAAGCCCAATGATAAGAGCTTTATATTCGACTGAATTATTTGACATTGCCGAAGTTAGGGTAAATGAGTATGGGATCACCCCTTCATCAGGTGTAATGGAAACGACTCCGGCGCCTGACCCAAATTGCCGACAAGCGCCATCGAAGTACATTTGCCATGTTGATTTTGTTACCGTCGTGGCGAATACGTCCTCATCTGGCAAGTCATCATCTATAGGAAAATCATCTGGGATCGGATGTGCCGCAAGGAAGTTAGCTAAAGCTTGGCC
Source organism: Triticum dicoccoides (assembly GCF_002162155.2). Taxonomy (NCBI): domain Eukaryota; kingdom Viridiplantae; phylum Streptophyta; class Magnoliopsida; order Poales; family Poaceae; genus Triticum; species Triticum dicoccoides. The sequence continues at coordinate 152,918,597 of NC_041381.1, forward strand.
TTTTACGGCTTTTTGCGGTATATACGTGATGTCAAATTGTGACAAAAGCATCGCCCATTTAGTTAGTCTCCCCGAGAGTACCATTTTACTTAAGATATATCTGAGAGGGTCTGCTCTTAAGACTAAATGTACAGTGTGTTCTAATATGTAGTGTCGCAACTTTTGTGCAGCGAACACCAGTGCGAGACATATTTTTTCCATGTCTGGATAGTTGCACTCGGCCCCTACCAAGGTGCGGCTAAGATAATATAGGGACGTTTCCTTTTCTGCATCATTATTTTGCGCCAGGAGTGCACCTAGTGAAGTAGGCATTGCAGCAGTATAGAGAATTAATGGTCGGTCTTTAATCGGTGCGCCTAAAACAGGGGGATTTATCAAATATTTCTTAATTTCTAGGAATGTGTTTTGGCATGCTTGATCCCATTCAAAAGGGACTCCTTTCTTCGTAAGTCGCGAGAAAGGTTTGCATCTCCCAGATAAATTTGAGATGAACCTCCTAATATATGCTAGGTGGCCCTGGAAACTCTTTAGTTCATGTAAGTTAGTGGGTGGTGGCATCTTAACGATCGCCTTGATTTTGCTTGGATCTATCTGAATACCATTTTTTGTAACCACGAAACCGAGAAATTTTCCAGAGGAATGCGCACTTCATGGGGTTCATTTTTAGATTATGTTGCCTAAGACGCTCAAAAACCATTTCAAGGTGTTTCAAGTGGTCTTGTTCATGCTTTGATTTCACAACTATGTCGTCTATATAGCATTCAACAATCACATATAACAACCCGTCTAAGATGATTGTCATTGCTCGTTGATATGTCGCCCCAGCATTTTTTAATCCGAAAGGCATTACTTTATAACAATATATGCCTTTAGGTGTGCGGAATGCTGTTAACTCTTCATCTTCAGGTGCCATTTTAATTTGATTATAGCCGAAACAGCAATCCATGAAAGAAAATATTTCATGCCCCATAGTAGCATCGACTAGTATTTCAGAGATGGGTATTGGGAAGTCATCTTTGGGACATGCTTTATTCATATCCCTGAAATCTACACATATGCGTGTTTGACCATTCTTCTTTTTAACGGGTACAATACTAGAGACCCATATGGGGTATTTGACTTCTCTAATGAACCCTGCGGCTATGAGTTTGTCGACCTCGGCTTCTATTTGTGGAAGTATCTCAGGCCGGTACTTTCTTTGAGCTTGCTTCACTGGTGTGGCGTCATCTCGCACATCGAGGCGATGGACAGCTATGTTTGGGTCTAACCCAGGCATTTCTTCATAAGTCCAAGCGAATACATCTCTATTCGCACGCAGGAACTCCTGATATTTTAGTTTATTTTCTTTGGACAAATGTTTCCTAATAAAAATTGGACGAAGATCATCAGTCGTACCAATATTTATTTCTTCTAAGTCATCCACATTGCATTGGTTGCCATCCTCCATTTGTGGAGATGCTTCCGTCATGTCTGTATACTCAGCCGAGGCCATACAAACCTCATATCCTAACCCATGCTTCATTTCTTTTAAAACATGATCTTTGTGCAGAGCTCTGAGCAACCCTTTTTCTAGCAACCCTCATTTTTCTCTTTGCAGACTTTGACAAAACAGGTGTGAACCCCTCCATTGGTGGAGAAGTGACTTCTTCTTGATCTGGTACAACTGGAGATGCGGCAGTAGTCTTCCAGCTTTCACTTAGTGAGGTCACGATAGGACCAATTGGCACATTAAGCCAAAGGTTACCGAAGCGAAGGGTCACAAACTGCTGCACTTGGCCCTCCATGCCTTCAAAATAAAGAAAACCATATATTAGTTTTCTTTGTTTTTTTTGCATATGGGGACATAATGTTTTATGATTTATGTGCTATGGGAATTCATATGTTGCAATGCCATGTTGGAATTCAAAGATGAGGGGAGAAATTCGTCCCACCGGGCGTGCCAGAATCTGATGACGGGAAAATGGCGGGCGTGAAACACGCGTCCACGTCATTGATACAGAGTAAAATTTAAATGCATAAAATAAGGGTAGAATCAAACATTGCAGATACTTTATTTCCAGAACTCTTACATTTACATAAAAACTCTGTTAATTACATCTCCGAAAAGAAAACCCCTGATTAAGAATTCCAACTATCCTATTACATAGAATTGCAACACATGACCACTAGAAAATGATAAATAAAAAACCGCTCCTCCTCGTTGTCGTTGACGCCGGTGTGCTCGGGGGAGGATCCTTGATCTTCTTCAAGTTATCATGTGTTTTGTTCATTTATATTTTTACTCTTGTACTATTATGAGTAGTACATAGAGTACGAGTGCAATGTGTGCTTTTGCAGATATCTAATTTGTGTAGTCGACTTAACCAACATATGCTAGTATGACCATGCTATCTTAATCAACTTTCAGGTAATTTCATTTTAAGGAGTGACGAGTCGACTAGCAGAGTATCCACTTAATACATGCATGCTACATCTTTTATTGACGCATATATAACCATGCATGCGATGATGGTATATGATTTAATACATGTTAGCCTATACGCTCTAGATTTCATATTTTTAGATATGTAGGATAATATTTTTTTACTTAACCTACACACATTCATTTTCTTTTATGGGCATATTTTATTTTAGTGCAAAATGAGACAACTAACATTTTTATTATCTCATGTTTACACATTAGATTTCACTTAGCATATTCTATATGCATTAGAGTATGCTCATTTCATAATCTATATGACAGATGTATGTGATGTTTATACCTCCATGTTTGTATTACTACTGACGTGGCATAGCATGTATGTCCGCAGTGTAACCAACAAGAGGCTTTAAACATAATTTGGCGAGCATCCAATTTATACATTTTCATGCTCTAGATTGAAGGTACACGCACAATTTACATTGTCTTGTTTTGTGCAACTCCAACAAATGAAGAGTGCATTTTTGTAAGCGCATATTTATTCTATGATTTTATGTAGCTGGTTATATGGTGTTTGGGTATGTTCCATATTTGTTTTCCCCGAGCTTTACACTGGTGGAAAAAGGGCCTTTGGTCGCGGTTCGCAACTGCCATTAGTCGCGGTTGCGCAACCGCGACCAAATAGGCGCGACTAAAGGCCCCCCCTTTAGTCGTGGTTGCTTAAGAACCGCGACTAAAGGCCCGTCCACGTGGGCGCCAGGCGGCCGTCGGGGCGGAGGACCTTTAGTCGCGGTTCTTCTGGCCAACCGCGACTAA
>NC_041381.1:152922343-152960366 GCF_002162155.2 Triticum dicoccoides
TGTTTTCTGTTTAATTTGTATTGTTTTATTTCTTTTGTGCTTTATTTTAATTTTGAAGGAGTTTCACATATTCTACGGTACTACATACATGCATATGAATGTACAATTTCAAACAAATTTGAAATTAGAACCAAAAAGAATTCAAGAGGAATATACAATATATATTCAATATCATCGGATGACCATATACAATTTTGAACAAGTTTCCATACATAATTTAATGCATATAAAGTTCTACGTCCTCGTAATGGTGTTCTCCTTTAGGATGGAGGACTTCCCTCCTGAACCATCCAGCTAGTTCCTCTTGAAGTGGTCGGAAGCGAGCTTCTGGACTAAGCATCATCCGGAGGTTATTCCTCTGAGCATTGGTATCACTCGGAACCCGCTCAGAGGTGTATCTCCGGATCATCTCACAGACATAGTATCCACATAGATTGGTCCCCACTGGCTGAATATCCTCACCATTCTTAGCCTTTGACCTTTTGAATTCTAGCTCTTTTTTGAATTCACCAACCTTTGTATCTACGAACCGTCTCCAAACCCTACGAGGCAAAGAAAATTAAATGAACAAGAGAGTTATTAGTTACTTGATATTAGGAAATGAACGAAATAGGCCGATCGATATAGAGCGCAAATGAATGAAAATAATTACTTCTGCAGCATTCTTCTCATGCCGCCCCAAAGCTTTGGATCCTTATTCAGAGAGTCGTGGACGAGACATTCTGAGGTGTCAACTTTAATTACTAGCAGAATCCAGTGGAACCTGCGGACACGATACATGCACAGTACGTCATGCATAACTCATCGATTAGCCGGCCACATACCATGCATGGAGTAAACAAAAGAGAATGTGCTCAAGACAGAAACACTCACCCAAAATGGTAAGGAAATAGAATATCACTTTTGAGTTCCTGCTTTGTAAGAAACTGCCACAGGTCTGCCTCCATGTCAGCGGGGTGATGCTCCAACACATATCCATTAACGATGTGTGGGTCAATGAACCCAACATCATGGATGTTCCTTACTCTGCATTCCTTAATCTTCATTCTGCATGTATAATAGCGGACACAACAATATAGTTAGGACATATATATAGTGCAGGCAATATGAACGAGATGGGGTAGAAATAAATCACTTACAGAACGTAGCAACTGATGATAGATTTTTCGAGCTCGCGCAGATTGAAAAGCTGGAACAATTCACTTAGATGAATTTGTACATAGTAATGTTTGAAGTGATGCTCATATCTAACTTCCGCATAAATATATTCTTTGGCGTTTTTATTTTTTATGTAACCCTTGTACCATTTCAGCAGACCTTTCATTTGTGGAGGTAGATCCTCTTCCTGCGTAGGCTCGACGAGAGGCCCATTCTTCACATATGTAATTACTACCTCTTTCACTGGCGCCTCATCAAGGCCTAACAGTTCACGAAGAGTAATACCTAAGTTGGCCGCTTGTTCTCTGGCACTCGTTACAGTCAATCCATGTGCTGCCGCAGCTGCTATGATATCGGGGTCATCCGGACCGGCGGCTTTCACTATAAGCGGGGCAATCTATTGTTTACTTTGTTCCCCGAGCTGGGCAACTCGTTTCCCGCTTTTTTTACTTTCTAATTCCGTTTTCTCGGCCTCCTCCAAGGCTTTGTTCTCCTGGTTCTCCGCCCGCTCTTTCTTCTCCTTCAACATGAGTGCCTGCCTACGAAGTTCACGTGCATAGTCGTCAGGCAGATTCTTCGCGGCTTGGGACGGTGTGCTCAAAAATGACTTAGCCCACTTCTTTTGCTCATCAGAAAATACTGGCTTGGGCTCGGGCTCTCTTTTCTTCTTGCAGTCCGCCTTCCATTTCTCATGATCAGCAGCCGCGGCCACGGCAGTTTCCTCGGCACTACGTTCCCAAGGCCTTGTGGGGAGAGGCTTCAGTGATGGCTCCGGTACCTTTGTGGTCTTAGGTACATAAGGGTCCGGGTTAATAATCCAGGACTGCTTCTGCTTCTTTGCCGGAGGTGGATTGGGGGGCGGCGTCTGATCACCCGCCGGACGAGGACTGGGGGGCGGCGTCTGATCACCCGCCGGACGTTGTGGACTGGGGGGCGTCGGCTGACGTGACGGAGGTGTAGGTGAACCGCCACCACCACCACCACCGTAGGGGGGTGGACTTATTGTCCTTGGCGCCTCGCCTGGAAACTTGATAAACTTCTTTTGCCATAGAATGAAATGGCGCTTGACATCTCCAAGTCTTTTCTCCCCTTCAGGTGTAGCAATGTCAATCTCCAGGTCCTCAAACCCTTGGACTATGTCCTCCACCGTGACACGAGCATAGCCATCTTGAATGGGGTTGTTGTGGTGGAGTGCTCCAGGTAAACATGGTAAAGCACTGCCGATGGCTACCTTCATGGACATGTTCCCGATAGGATAATACAGATGACATTCTTTCATCTCCTTTATATCGTCCACGGGGTAGCGAGGAGGCTCCAGTGCAGTAATTTCAACCACCAGAGGCTCCGGTGCAGTAATTTCGATCGTGGTGCATCTGCACCAGCCGGTGGGGCCTCCGTGGAAGCCACACTGCTTCTTCGCTGCTGGCTTCTGAGATCCGCTGGATGATCTTCATGCTGCGCCCGAGCTGCATCTCTTTCGGCTACTAGTACACTCACGGTTTTCTTCATCACATCCATTTCCGATGCCAACCGCGCCACAACATCTGCTTCCCGATCCATCTTTCTCTTCCGGCTTCTGTAACCGTACGGGTCATCGTTCTGGGGGAACCCTATTTTCCACGGAATGTGCCCCATGCCTCGTACACGTCCTCCGTGTTCAGGATTCCCGAGGGCTTTTGTCAGCGCGTCGTTCTCTCTGTTGAACTTGATCTTCCCCTCTTGAGCATCCCTCATTGCGTCAATAAGGGCTTGGGTAGGTTTAATTATTTTGCCCCGGTAAACACACTCCCCTGTCTCCGGGTTCAGCGTTCCCCCATGCCCGTACCACCAGCTTTTGGCCCTTGGGTCCCATCCCTCCGTACCTGGACGGATTCCTCGCGCCCTCAGCTCGTTCTCCATCTTCTCCCACCTAGGCTCCCAAAGGCGATACCCTCCTGGCCCCATAATATGATTGTACTCCTTCTTAGCCGCATTTTCCTTATTTTTTTCGATATTTGAATGAACTGCTCCGATTTCTTTTGCTTCACAAATTCTGGCCAATCATGTTTCAGTTTCTCATATTGTCCTTTGAAATCCGGAGTCTTGTTCTGCTTGACAAAGTCATGGGCTAGATTTTGCTTGAATTTCCGGAATGTGTCGGTCATCTTATGAAGAGCGAACTGTTTGACTAGCCTCCTCCTCTCCTTGTTTTCCTCAATCTTGTTACCCTCCTCATCGAATTTGTTGTATTCCGGAGGTAGAACGAAATGTTCCATAAGCTTCTTGAAGCAATCTTTTTTTGTTCTCTTATCGACAAAAGTGAAACCAGCAATTCGTGCCTTCTTTGGCTTATTCCACTCCTGGACGGTGATCGAGACGCTGTCTCTAACAACGGCTCCGCATTGGTTGACAAACTTGGTGGCGTTCTTGCGGGGCTCCAGCGGCCTGCCGGTTGCACTGTCGACAACCTCGATGGTGCATGTTTCTCCTTGTTTCATCGTCTTGGTTGTGCCACGCTTTGACGACGTACTCGATTGTTTCGACGATCCGGCCGAGGGCTAAAATAAGAAAGAGAGTCGCGCGCGTTAGTACACACATATTTATTCAAATCAGTTAGTTTGTATCACCAGAGGCTCAATGTATATATATACCTCGGCGCCGGAGGTGGTTGCTACTTCCATTTGAAGATCGTCGTTTATCGACGTTTGTTCGGCATCATCTTGCTGACGGCGCCCTTCATCTTCACCGTCAAGGTTCAGATAAGAAGAGATATCATCTTATTGTTGTCCGGTCGGCACATATAGAATATCGCCGTTTATGATGCCGAACATATGTGCTTCACCGTCCGGATCATAGTTGTCCATAATCGGGTCAGCTCTATCGTCCGCCATTATGTCAGTCCTGAAAACATGTAGTAAAAACAAATTAATTAAGTGAAGAAGGGGGGCGGTGGCGGTGGCGGTGGCGAAAGGGCGGTGGCAAAAGGAGGGGGCGAGGAAGGGGTGGGAGAGGGTGTCGCGGTAGAGCGCGAGACGGGGCGGCAGACGACGGCGTCACGGAGAGGGAGGCGAGGACAACACACATGTATAACCCTTGCCGCCCCCTCTCGATCCCAAAAAAAAACACCGCGCGCATCGCCGCCCCCCTCGCCGCCCCCTCTCCGTATATGCGCGGGGTCGTGTACATTTTTTTAAAGCGGGATCGTTGTACATTGACGCGCGGGGTCGTTGTATATATTGATTATCAAGTTTTACTTTTTTTGTTGTTAATTATCAAGTTTTATATACGTTTTTTTGTTAATTATCAAATTTTACGGTTTTTTTGTTAATTATCAAGTTTTAAGTTATTTTACCGTTTTTGTTAAACTAATTAACTAGTTAAAATTAAAAAGAACAAAAAAAAGAAAAAAAAGAAAAAATTCCGGTGGCCCGCGGCGCCCCTCTCTCTCTCCACGATCTCGCTCTCTGTCTGAGAGAGGCGCGCGCGTGCGCGCGCGGCAGTACCGAGGCCGGCCGGCGGCGTTGAGGGCGGGCGAGTGAGGCGGCGCGCACGCGGTGGGCGAGGGAGGCCGGTGATAGCGGCCGGCGGCGCCGTACGTGTGGGCGAGGGCGACGGCGGGCGACGTCGAGGGCGAGGGCGACGGCGGGCGGCGTCAAGGGCGAGGGCGACGGCGGGCGGCGTCGAGGGCCAGGGCGACGGCGGCAGGCCTTCGGCGCGGCAGAGAATCGGAGAAGACGAGAAATGGAGGCGACGGTTCGGGCCCTTGTATTTATAGCCCCCCCTTTAGTCGCGGTTGGGGAGGCGACCCGCGACTAAAGGGTAACCTTTAGTCGCGGTTGGCCAGACCAACCGCGACTAAAGGGTTTTTTGGCGGGTTTTTACGTTCCCGCGCGCAACGACCTTTAGTCGCGGTTGGCCAGGCCAACCGCGACTAAAGGTATTTTTCAAAATACTTTTTCTTTTTCAAAATCTTAAAAATACAAATAATATATCAAAAAATTCAGAAAAATAAAACTAATTCAATTCAATATGTTAAAAACACAAATATTATATCAAAAAATTCAGAAAAATAAAACTAATTCAATTCAAAATTCTAAAAATACAAATAATATATCAAAAAATTAAGAAAAATAAAACTAATTCAATTCAAAATGTTAAAAATACAAATAATATATCAAAAAATTCAGAAAAATAAAACTAATTCAATTCAAAATTTTATACGCCTAGGCAAGAGTACGACAGCGACGACAGCAGCGACGATGACGGCGGCAACTTAGAAGGCGACGACTACCAGTACAACGGCGGCGGCTATAAAGACTACGAGTATGAATATTATACACCTAGGCAGGAGTATGACTAAATCACTCCAAATTTCATGTATCATCAGTGGTATCTCGAATCATTCGAAAATGGACACCAAACACATCACGGGTAATATAATTCACATGATCCATTCAACAAAGTTTGGTACAATAAATTATTACACATCATTTCTTCCCTTGTGTCCCTGCTTGCTTACGATTGTGCCGTATCCATGGAGCATCCTCATCATTTAACTTAATGCTTGGGTCGGTGTTCACTTTGAAGGGCGGAATTTCAGCAAACATATTATAATCTTCTGACATGTCTGTCTTGTCCTCCACTCCCACGATGTTTCTTTTCCCTGAAAGAACAATGTGGCGCTTTGGATCATCGCATGATGTACTGATCGTTTTCTTATCTTTCCATTTCCTCGGTTTGCTACTCATGTCCTTCACATAGAAAACCTGAGCGACATCTTTCGCTAGGACGAATGGTTCGTCAAGGTAACCAAGATTGTTGAAATCCATCATTGTCATTCCGTATTGCTGGTCCACCTTTACCCCACCTCCTGTTAGCTTGAACCATTTGCACCGGAACAAAGGGACCTTAAAGGAGGGTCCATAGTCAAGTTCCCATATCTCCTCTATGTAACCATAATATGTGACCTTTTGCCCATTCTCGGTTGCTGCATCAAAGCGGACACCACTGTTTTGGTTGGTGCTCTTTTTATCTTGGGCGATCGTGTAAAATGTATTCCCATTTATCTCGTACCCTTGGAAAGTCGTTATAGTCGAAGATGGTGTCTTGGCCAACATGTACAGCTGATCTACAACATCATTGTCATTCATTAAATGTTTTCTCAACCAACTGCCGAAAGTCTCCATGTGGGCCTTCCTAATCCAGGATTCAGGCTTCCCCGGGTTGTCCGAGCGTAAAATATTCTTGTGTTTCTCAAAGTACGGAGCCACCAAGCTGGAATTGGTCAGTACAGTGTGGTGTGCTTCAGTCAGAGAATGGCCGTCCATACATATCGTTGATTTCCTTCCGATCGTGCCTTTTCCACTTAGTCTCCCCTCGTGCCGCGATCGAGGAAGACCAATCGGCTTAAGGTCAGGAACAAAGTCAACACAAAACTCAATTACCTCCTCATTTCCATAGCCCTTGGCGATGCTTCCTTCTGGCCTAGCACGATTACGAACATATTTCTCTAATACTCCCATGAACCTCTCGAAGGGGAACATATTGTGTAGAAATACAGGACCGAGAATGAAAATCTCTTCGACTAGGTGAACCAAGAGGTGTGTCATAATATTGAAGAAGGATGGCGGGAACACCAACTCGAAACTGACAAGACATTGGATCACATCGTTCTGTAACCGTGGTAGAACTTCTGGATTGATTACCTTCTGAGAGATTGCATTGAGGAATGCACATAGCTTCACAATGGCTACTCGAACATTTTCCGGCAGGAGCCCCCTCAAAGCAATCGGAAGCAATTGCGTCATAATCACGTGGCAGTCGTGAGACTTCAGGTTTTGGAACTTTTTCTCCGCCATGTTTATTATTCCCTTTATATTGGACGAGAATCCAGACGGGACCTTCATACTGCTCAGGCATTCAAAAAAGATGGCCTTCTCTTCTTTGGTCAGAGCGTAGCTGGCACGACCTTGAAACCATTCCGGATGCCGGTCATCAGGGTCTTTCAAACGTTGCTGGTCCTGCCGTGCTTCCTTTGTATCATTTGTCTTCCCATACACGCCCAAGAAGCTTAGGAGGTTCACGCAAATATTCTTCGTAACGTGCATCACGTCGATTGCAGAGCGGACTTCTAGGACTTTCCAATATTCTAGCTCCCAGAATATAGATTTCTTCTTCCACATGGCTGCGTGCCCGTCAGCTCCCTTCGGAACTGATTGTCCGCCAAGACCCTTTCCAAAGATGACTTTCAAATCCTTGACCATATCAAATACCTCAGCACCAGTGCGTTCCGCAGGCTTCGGCCGGTGATCTGCCTTGCCGTTGTAATGCTTGCCTTTCTTTCTTACTGGATGAATTTTGGAAGAAATCGACGATGCCCAAGGTACACGTTCTTCTTACAATTTGGCAAATGTACACTTTCAGTCTCATGTAAGCAGTGCGTGCATGCATTGTATCCCTTATTTGACAGTCCCGAAAGGTTACTAAGAGCAGGCCAATCGTTGATGGTTACGAAAAGCAATGCTCGTAGGTTAAATTCCTCTTCTTTGTGCTCATCCCACACACGGACACCAGGTCTGCCCCACAGCTGTAAAATTTCATCAACTAATGGCCTTAGGTACACATCGATGTCGTTGCCGGGTTGCTTCGGACCTTGGATGAGCACTGGCATCATAATGAACTTCCGCTTCATGCACAACCAAGGAGGAAGGTTGTAGATGCATAGAGTCACGGGCCAGGTGCTATGGCTGGAGCTCTGCTCGCCAAAAGGATTCATGCCATCTGTACTTAGACCAAATCTTATGTTCCTTGCGTCAGCTGCAAAATCTTTGAACTCTCTGTCGATCTTTCTCCATTGCGTTCCATCTGCGGTGTGTCTCAACTCCCCGTCCGACTTACGGTCCTCTTTGTGCCATCGCAACAACTTGGCATGCTCTTTGTTCCTGAACAGACGTTTCAACCGTGGTATTATAGGAGCATACCACATCACCTTGGCGGGAACCCTCTTCCTGGGTTTCTCGCCCTCAACATCGTCACCAGGGTCATCGCCTCTGATCTTATAACGCAATGCAGTGCATACCGGGCATTCATTCAAATTCTCGTATTCACCGTGGTAGAGGATGCAGTCGTTGATGCATGCATGTATCTTCAGAACCTCTAAACCTAGAGGGCAGACAACCTTCTTTGCTTCGTACGTACTAGCGGGCAACTCGTTATTCTTTGGAAACATATGCTTCAACATTTTCAGCAAGTTTTCAAATGCCGAGTCAGCTACACCTGCCTGTGCCTTCCATTTCAGCAAATCCAGTGTGCAGCCCAGCTTTTTCAGACCATCATCGCATCCGGGGTACAACGACTTTCTGTGATCCTCTAACATGCGATCCAAATTCTCCCTCTCCTTTTCAGTTTCGCAGCGTCTCCGTGCATCAGCAATGGTCCGACCAAGATCATCAACGGTCTCATCACGTGCCTCTTCTTCACCTTCACCTTCCCCTTCACCTTCCCCTTCACCTTCAGCATCCTCCATGAAAGTATCACCGAAATGAGCAAGATAGCTTTCATCGATGAAATCATCCCCTTCTTCATCTTCTTCCATTATAACCCCTCTTTCTCCATGCTTGGTCCAACAATTATAGCTTGGCATGAAACCGTGCCGAAGCAGGTGCAGGTGAACTTCTCTTGAGGAAGAGTAACCCTTCTGATTCTTACAGTCAACACATGGACAGATAACAAAACCCTTCTGCTTGTTCGCATTAGCCACTACGAGGAAATCTTTCAAACCCGTAGTGAACTCGCGAGAGAGTCGGTTACCGTACATCCATTGCCGATTCATCTGCATTATTATAATATAAAATATATAATTAACCATCATGCATTTGTTAAACTAACTAGCTATAAACAATAGAAATTAAACAATGAACAACACACATGCATATTTTATCAATGACACACATGCATGAAAGGTTCAAGTTGCTAACCGCGATCGAGGAGGAAAAAATAAATGAGGAACCTCAAGTGTGGCTCCAACACTTCATATCATGTTTGTTTCACGCTCTTGGGGCATTTCATCAAACACCTTGTGTGCATAAGAGGAACCAAAAGCAAACCTACACCCCCTTGTGAAGCTTGTGAAGAGAAGTGGCACCAAATGGCTAAGTGAGCGTGCTGAACTGGTATATATAGGGGAGGAGCTTTAGTCGCGGTTGGCCTGGCCAACCGCGACTAAAGGCCTTTGGGCACCTTTACTCGCGGTTGGCCTGGCCAACCGCGACTAAAGCCCCTCACGTGCACCAGCTGGCCACCGAGCGCCCTGGGCCCAGGCCTTTGGTCGCGGTTCGTCTGCCGAACCGCGACTAAAGATTTCATTAGTCGCGGTTCCTACAGTTTCGCGACTAATGGGGCTGGACGGAAGCCTCTTTTTCTACCAGTGTTACCTTCGCGTCGCTCTCATTTATGATGGAAGGGAGAATATGTCCTCCTTAGTGTGGGTCGCCATGATCAACCAAGGAGTGAAATTTATCCTCTTTGACATAATCGCACTTTGGCTCGCATCATGATGATCAGCCAAAGGCAAAGATGACAAGATGGAATTATATGTTGTATGCTCCTTGATTTGTATCATGATGATCCGCAAAGGAGTATTTTCTTTTCTGCTCTTAAACATATTCGCGCTTTGACTTGTATCATGATAATCAGCTAAGGCGAAATGTCAAGATGGGGCTATATGGAGAATGCTCCTTGGTTTGTATCACAATGATCAACCAAGGACAAATTTTCTTCTCTTAAATATAAGTGCTCTTTGACTCGTATCACGATGATTAGCCAAGGAGTATTTTGTTGCTTTTAAACATATTCACACCTTGACTTGTATCATGATGATCAGCCAAGGCGAAATGTCAAGGTAAAAATATGTGAAATATGCTCCTTGGTTCGTATCGCTATGATCAACCAAGGGTAATTTTCCTCTCTTGAACATAATTGCTCTTTGGCTCGTATCACGATGATGAGCCAAGGCAAAATGTCAAGATGAGGCTATATGGCGAATGCTCCTTGGTTTGTATCACAATGATCAACCAAGGGAAAATTTCCTCTCCTAAACGTAACTACTCTTTGGCTCGTATCACGATGATCAGCCAAGGCAAAATGTCAAGATGAGGACACATAAGGTATACTTCTTGGTTTGTATCACAATGATCAACCAAGAAGAAAGATGAATATAATGAGAGACATGCGGAGGAGCAAGAAGATTAGAGGAGGATCATAATTCCCACCTTGTCTACCTTCCTCAGGTTCCTCCTGAACGGCGGCCTTGCAACAGCAGCAACAGCGTATATGTGGATGAGAGCAGCGTAGCAGCGTGCGGCCAGAGAATCAAGAATTGGACCCTCAAGAGAAGCCCGTATGATGGTATTTATAGGAGGGAGCAGCACATGGATCAACTTGGGCACGCACCCACGTTCTGGAGGTCATGGGATCATGCGAGTGGACTGCGTTTTCTTTCCTTTTGTTTATTTCTTTAATCCTAGTTGACTCAACCATGGGAACGTGGGAGTCCTTGCATGCTTCTTTTTATTTCCTTTCTTTGATTAATTGCTCTTTGACCAAGCTTTGAACCGACCACTGGCCTAATTAGCCCATGTAGTTTTTTTATCAACGTGTGGGCTTGGACGCTAGCCCATTAGTTTGCTTGTGATGATTAGCTGATCTATGCAACCTTGTAAATTAGTCTCACCCACTATGCATGTATCTACGTAGACATCTGTATAAATGAGCTGATCATGACTAATTGAAATTGTTCTCTTTCTTTTGGAAAATTCATTCCAATTTCTTTGTCGTGCCATAAAAAAAAGAGATATGGAAATATTCTTTTACGAACAATTATATGATGGCCTGGCGTTTTCTTCTTATTTCCTTAAACATATATATCAACGCACGTTTTATTTTATCCATCGCGCTGATATTTCACATGATCGATGGAATAGGCCTCGCATTTGCCTTACGGTCGATATTTCGGAAACATTATAATTTTATGTAGGTATTTAACAACCGCATTTGGTGACGGCGTGCATGGATGAAGCTTATGTGTGATTTTAAATGGGACAAATATTTCATGAAGATTTTTATTCACTTTGCAAAATTTCCAGATATCAAATATATTCTGACTTTATCATTTCATTTTTTTTGCAGGTGAGACTTTATCATATTTTGATAATAGATATCACTTTGTATTTTATTTCGGCGAAATCCCGTGTCAACATGGCCCGATGCGCGTTTGAAGCTTGGCCACGGTCAGGCGCAAGTCCGCGACGGTAAGCCAGGAGTCGCTAATGGGCATTCCCGAGTAGGTCATGGGGAAGGAGCCCAGGCGGCAGTTAAGCCGGTTGGCAATGGCCAGACACTCAGCCAGAGAGTAGCCCATCACCATCACATCACTCTTGTCGAAGTTTATCTTAAGGCCAGGCATTTGTTGGAAGCAGAGCAGAAGAACTTAAGATTAGAGATGTCCGTCTCCGAGCCTTCGACCATGATGATGGTGTCGTCAGCATACTGGAGGAGGGAGATCCCGGAGCCACCGGCCAGGTGGGGGTCAACGAATATGGCCAGCAGCCTTAGCCTTATCCAGGATGGCGGCAAGAGCATCCACCACCATATTGAACGGGAAAGGGGAGAAGGGATCGCCTTGTCAAACCCCACAAAGGGTGGGGAAGTAAGGGCCGATCTCCTTGTTGATGTTCACGGCAGTGCGACCGCAGGAGACCATCTGCATCACTCTGGTGATCCAACGGTCGTCAAAGCCCTTCCGGAGCAAAACTTCCTGAAGGAAGGGCCAACAAACAATGTCATAAGCCTTATGGAAATCGATCTTCAGGAATACCGCCTTGAGGTGTTTAGATCGAACCTCATGGAGTAATTCATGAAGAACAAGCACCCCATCCAGGATATACCACCCTTGAATGAAGGCGGACTGGTTGGGGGTGGGTAACATGCTCAGCAAGAAGGGTCACCCTATTAACGTACCCTTTTGCCAGAATCCGGAAAATCACATTGATAACCGTCGTGATTGGACAAAATTGGCGGATGTCGGAAGCGCCTGGCACCTTAGGGATGAGCGAGATGATCCCATAGTTGAGGCGTCCGAGGTCGATGGACCCAACATAGAACTCGTCGAAGATGGCCATGACCTCAGGTTTAATCACGTTGGACTGGAAGAATTTAATTAACCGGGAGGCCGCCCGGACCGGGAGTCGAGGTAGGGTTCATGCCTCTAATGGCAGCCCAGACCTCGCCCTCGGGGAAGGGGGCCGTAAGGGCCGCGTTCTCCGCATCAGAAACCAGCTGGGGACCGATCCAGCAATCAGGGGCCAGGAAAAGGCCGCTCCTAGGAGCGGTAGAGAACAAGGACCTATAGAACCCGTCTACATGGGCCCGAATGTCACGGGGGTCCTGCAGGAGGGTCGCGCCATCCCAGAGGAGGGGGATGGTGTTGCGTGTACGACGGCCATTCGCGATGGCCTGAAAGTAGGTCGTGTTCGCGTCGCCCTTCAAAACCCATTTCTGGGCACCATGGAGATGCCAATAGGCCTCCTCATCAGTGTAGATGGCAGAGAGTTGGTCTTCTAAGTCGTAGCGAGAGAGCCACTCGTCGGGAGAGAGGCCGACCGCATCAGCACGCAAGTCCAGGGCTTGGATGGCGGTCAACAAGGCCTTCTTGCGATCGTGGAGGTCACGTCCCAGGTTGGCACCCCATCCCTTCATGAACTGCCGGCCACACTTGGCACAGAATTGCCAGGAGTCAATGGCCGAGGGAGGGCGGGGGTGGGGGTGCGCGCGAGCCTCCACCCAGCGGGCACCAACTGCCGCCACAAAACCAGTTTGGGACAACCAGAATGTCTCAAACCGGAATCGAGGGGGAATTGGCGGCCGCTCGTCGGCGGAGGATAGGAGGAGGGGCACGTGGTCGGAGCCAATCCGGTGATGGCACGGAGGAAAGCTAGAGGGCAGCGGAGGTCCCATTCCGAAGAAACAAGGACCCTGTCCAGGACGGACTGGGTCGGGGATGCCTGATGATTGGTCCAGGTAAACCTGACACCAATTCTATTTATCTCGCGCACACCAACGCCTATAATATAGCCCTGTAGAAGCTGGCTGCATGTAGGCAAACAGTCAGGGGCAAGTCTTTTTTTTTGCGAGGAGGGGCGAGTCTCCACATAACGATTTTCATCTTCCTCGAAGCATTGACTTTCAACAATGCTTGGCATCGTTTCTCTTCATCATTAAAGGTTGATTGCATACCTTGTCCATCACCATTACGTGAAAAGAAAATCAGACGTGGCCAACCACAGAGCTATATCTGACGGAAAATATTTTTGTGTGCTTCTCCTAACTCTTTTTTTTTTCAAAAACAGCTCACCATTCCTGTCGAATGGCCTTTTTTACTCTTTAGCGGTACCCTTGCTTGCGCTGGTCAACTTGGCGGTCAAGCCAACTTGCCGTGCGCCGATGCTCCGCTGCTGCCAGCTGTGAAAAACAGAGGAAGTGAAAAGTAACTCGGTTCGTAGAGGCGGGCGGCTGGGACTCGACCGTACGTGTGTGAGCTCGGTGTTGATGCACCACAGGGCAGAGGGCGCTCGTCACGTGCTTTCGTAGGCTCGGTCCACCGTCCACACACCGGCTCTGCCTCGCCCCTCAAAAAGCTGGCCACCCTTTTGTCTTCTTCTCACGGAGAGAGAGAGAGGGAAGGGAAGGCCGCCCGCCGAGCGACGAGAGCCCAAGCAAAAAGGCGCGGAGCCGAAACTTGCATTGCAAGGAGAGAAGGCCCTCGCCGCCGCCCACCTCCCCCCTTGGGAGGCCGGCCATGGCGGAGGGGGAAGAGGAGGCGGCGCGGCCGCAGCCGCGGCCGACGCTCGCCTTGGAGGCTTTCCGCGGCACGATCGTCCAGGCGGTGAAGGAGAACCGCGTCACGATGATCGTGGGGGGCACCGGATGCGGTAATTAACATCTCCTTCCTCCTCTCCGCTTCGGCAGCTTGCTCGCGCTCTGGCCTCTGGGTGATGAGATGGTGGCGTGATGGTTTTGTGCCATTTGGGAAGAAGGCTGGCTCGCTTCTCGCTGCTGTCCGCTGGGTTTCTTCTACCTGTTTGTTCGTTGGGGGGTTTGGGGGGGGGGGCGTAGTGGGTCGTGTGGCGGCATTGGGGATTTGGGAGCAGAGTTTCCGAGGGATTGGGAACAACTCCGGAGCGGGGCTACAACTTCGATTGAAGCCTTGGTCTCGGGGACCTTTGTTCTCTTCGCATGTTTGAGAGGAACCTGGATGGTGGAGGATGAAGACAACAAGGGCTCTAGGTGAGCTTTGATGGGAGAGGAGGGGGCTGCGTTCCTTCCGCTCCTACCGCCCCCTCCTGATCCGCCGCCGGCGGGGCGAACGGCGCCGCCGCGGCCTGCTCGGGAGGAGTCGCCGCTGTCGGGGCGGTCACCTGAGACCGGCGGATCGCCGGATTCGCAGACTGCGGCGGAGATCGGGGGATTTCTCCATCCGGCCAAATGGAAAATTTTCTTCCAAGATGTCCGGGAAGCCGGCCGTAGATCGGAGGGAGTTCTCTACTCGTACTACCCTTCGAGGTGGACGGTGGTGTGCGATCTGGCTGGTGACATTCTCGGAGGGGAGTATCTCAAAGCTGATGAGAAGATTAATGAATGTACGCGGTTGCTCATTGATATTTTCGATGTTTTGGGGGGGGGGCGTAGTGGGTGGCGTGGCGGCATTGGGGATTTGGGAGCAGAGTTTCCGAGGGATTGGGAACAACTCAGGAGCGGGGCTACAACTTCGATTGAACCCTTGGTCTCGGGGACCTTTGTTCTCTTCGCATGTTTGAGAGGAACCTGGATGGTGGAGGATGAAGACAACAAGGGCTCTGGGTGAGCTTTGATGGGAGAGGAGGGGGCTGCGTTCCTTCCGCTCCTACCGCCCCCTCCTGATCCGCCGCCGGCGGGGCGAACGGCGCCGCCGCGGCCTGCTTGGGAGGAGTCGCCGCTGTCGGGGCGGTCACCTGAGACCGGCGGATCGCCGGATTCGCGGACTGCGGCGGAGATCGGGGGATTTCTCCATCCGGCCAAATGGAAAATTTTCTTCCAAGATGTCCGGGAAGCCGGCCGTAGATCGGAGGGAGTTCTCTACTCGTACTACCCTTCGAGGTGGACGGTGGTGTGCGATCTGGCTGGTGACATTCTCGGAGGGGAGTATCTCAAAGCTGATGAGAAGATTAATGAAGGTACGCGGTTGCTCATTGATATTTTCGATGTTACCGTTCATTCACGTGTGCAGGAGGAACCGGAGACTCTTGATCACATTGACTTGATCGATCTCACGGAAGAGCCAAAGCCCTCGAAGCCACGGTTCGGGGGGCGCTTTTGGGTATTGGCTGATGAGGATGATGAGGTGACGCTCGTGGACGACGACGATGCCGGAGACTCGCCGGAATATTCACCGACGCCTTCGTCGATCATTTGCGAGGCCTTCGATCAGGGTTACTCTGAAGATGAGGTCGCGGCGATTGGTGATGGAGTGGTGCCACTCGACAATCCGGCGCGGCAAGGGCTACGATCGGAAGATAAACTCGAGGTTCTTCGGCGCATAGTACATCGCCGGACTTCGGCTGCGGCGAGCCGGCCGTGGAAGGGACCGATTCCTAAGGTTTGTCTTCCTAAACCGATTCTATCTGATTTCATTACTGAGAATTCATGGAAGTTAGTTAAGAGAAAGAAGGCTCGGCGATCATCGGCGGCCATGGTGCCGGCGCCGACGATCGACCGCAGCGCTGTGATCCGTAATCACCGCGTCGCTCGTTTGAATGAGTTGTTGGGCCGCAAGTCGGGCTTGTCGGTGGGTGGGCCGGTTCTGAGTGAACCGGCCACGATGGCGTGTGGGCTGGTGGACGCAGGGTATGAGGCCCGAGGCGATCTACATCCTACGACTACACCCCCATGCGGACGTCCGGTTCCAAGTAGGGTTCGTAACGGAGGCAGACGACCGTGCTTTGCTGATCGCGGCGGAGGGCGTGCTCCTCGTATCCCTCCTCTCCAGGCGATGGCGGGCCGTGGAGTCCCTGCTACTAGTGGGATGCCTCCGGGCGCTGCGGGCCGCGGAGGGCCTACGCAGGCGCCGGCTGTTGGGCGCGGCGGAGGCGGCGCCCCTGCGGGGACGGGTGGCGGCGGCGCCGGTGTGCCGCTTGCTGCCGGCAGTGGAGGGGCGCCGCCGCCTCTGCGAGCGGGTCCTGGTGCGGGCCGTCCGGGGACGGTCGTAGGCGGCCAACGGGCACAAGTGGGCGGGGCCACTAAGACCGCTCCGGCTGGCCGCGGGGTGGCTGCTCCGGCTGGTTCTCGCCCGGCGGCGCCGGTGATGATGGCTGCGGGACGAGGTGGTCCTAGGCCGACGTTGCCGACGCCTGGAGTTGCCGTGGGCCGAGGTACACTGGTAGCAAGGCCTCCGCCTCCGGGTGCTCATGGCCAGCACCCCGTGGCATCGCAGGTGGGAGCTAGACCGCCGCACTTTGTGGCTCGGCAGGTCAATGACGCGGCGACGCCAGTGTTGCAGCAGGCTCAGTGGGGTGACGATGGTTACAATGTGTATGGAGATGGACAACACCGGGGATCCTCGTCTACGGGTGGCGGACGGGGGTATGCCTGGCAGAGTGATGGTTCTGCTGAGAGGCCTTTCTTGGGGCCGCCAGGCGGTTTTGTCGAAGGGGCTCCTGGGCCGGCTCATCGTAACCGAGGCGGTTTCCGTGGCAATCGTGGCCGAGGAGGCCGAGGGGGTCGGTACCGTCCAAGGCAACATCATACTTCGGTTGAGACGGGGGTCGACGCTTTTGCTGAGGAGACAGACTTGTCTTGCCAGGCTATGGATGTGGTGACGGAACTGGCAGCTGTCGAGGTTCCGGTTGAGGTCGATACTCAGGCTATGTCGGTGGAGGGCTCTGATAGATCTGAGGTGGACAGGGCTACAAAGTTTGCTAAGAAAAAGGAAAGAATGCTTTGTTATCGATGTGGCGATAAGGGTCATTTTATTGCTGAGTGTGTGGCTGTTCTTTGTGATACTTGTGGTAAGCCTGCACACGAGTCTGGTGCGTGTCCGCTGGTGCGGGAGCAGACACCGAGCCTTATGACATATGGTGTCTTCTGTTCTGAACTCACATTTTTTGAGTCACCGACTGAGAGGGAGGTTCCTCAGGAGGAGCACAGTACGACAACTGGGGTAGTGAAAGTAACTAGAGGACAAGTGTCTGAGGCTCAGATTATTCAGCGTCTCCGGGAGCTGGCACCAGGAGACTTCCATTGGGAGCTTGTCAGGCTGGAGAACAACTTATTCAGGGTTCAGTTCCCAACTGTGGAGGACTTACAGAGGTTGCTGAGCTTTGGGATGTGTAAGGTCCTAGGTACAAAGGCCATACTTGAGTTCCAGGAGTGGAAGCTGGTTGAGCCCCAGGGTACACCCCTTATCCAGGCCTGGTTGCGCTTTTCGGGGGCTCCGTCTGCGCTTCTGCGGGATGCCGATGTGGTTGCTAGTCTCGGTATCATGGTGGGAAAGACCGAGCGAGTGGATATGCCTTTTACTCGAGCTCATGGGATTGCTCGCCTGTTGGTCAGTATTCTGGACATCAACATCATGCCCGACGTGGTTAAGTGGGCGTTTTGTGGGCAGGTATACAGTCTTGAGATTGAGTTCGAAGATGATAGCCTCTTTGCCCAGGCTCCAGCTGCCACTGGCGATGACATGAGTGAAGGTGACGATGATACGGCGGGTAAGGAAAAAACGGCCGATGATTCTTTGAGTGAGATGGCCAAGAGGCCGGAGCCGACGAGTAAGGCAGCAGGACGAGGGGCGGCGCCTGGAGCGTCTGTGCCGGCGACCACTTTGAGATTCGGTTCTTTTGGTCCTGCGTCTGCACCACCGAGACTGTGGAGTGAGCGCGTGGAGTCTATTGAGGAGTTTGAGTACTCTTTACCGGCGTTGGATTTTGAGGACGCGGGTGTGGAGGGTTCTGGTGGAGGTGCGAGGTTGGATTTTGTGGACTCGCCTACTTCTACGTGCGGTGACGTGGCCGTGGTACAGGAGGGGGGTCCGATCTCATCTGGGGGTCCGGATCAGGGTGCTTTGGAGGCCCCCCCTCAGCTTCTTCCTGTTGAGGATACCAGGAGAGACGATGGGACGACGGTTGGGGGGCCGGGGTAGGTGGCCTCCTCTCCTCTTACGCCTGTGGATGGGCGGCCACTGCAGGCGGCAGCTCAGGTTCGGTGGGAGGGTGTGGGGCAGGTGGCCTCAATGCTCCCGTCTGCTTCGGTGCCCGAGGGGGGCGCCCCGTTCGGGACTGTGGCGTGCACTCCGGACAGGCGGTCCGGAGTGGATGGGGGTAGGGGGTAGGTGGCCTTCGCTTCCCCAATGCTGGACTCGGCGCTCGCATCTGGTAATGGCGACCAAGTGGATGTTCGGGGAGTGACAGACGGTCGCTCTCCGGATAAATTCTCGGGGGAGGAGGTCATTATGTTTGGCGGGATACCGGACCAGGCAGCTGAGGGCCGACGCATGAGTTGTCGGCTTCAGAGCCATCCGGAGGTGGACGACATGCAGCAGCGCTGTGCCGGCAGGGCGGCCAAGCTTCGTGAAGTCCAAGTCACAACTGGTATGTCCGTAAATACTTCCAATACTATTATGCATTTCTCGCACGATCAAATTGTGGATAAGGCACACCAATTAGGAATTTCACTTGGTAGTAATGAGGGTGAAGTTACTAATTCTGTTAATGATTTGCTTGATCTAGAAGCCGAGAGGGCTTTAGAAGTAATTCGTAACTTAGCTGCGGTCAAACCAATGAATGACTCTGAGATTGATGCCTTGGGAGTTCGAGTACTTCATAATTTCTATCATGACCTAGCACCGCCCCTCCAGGAGCCGGAGGAGGAGGACGAGAATATAGGGTTGGAAGTAGATAACCCAGCGGTTATGGGCACTTTGGACCGGGAGGGCCCGACCAGCCCTAAGCGCAAGTGGAAGCGCAAAACTTACTCGATGTCCGCAGTCCGTAGGAGCGCTAGGATTCGCACGGCTAAAAAATTTCATGATGAGACATAAAAGGAATCTTTTGGAATAGCAGAGGTCTTAAGGACTTGGCTAAAAGAAGGTTCCTTGCGGAGGCATCTATTGAGCATAGTTTGGACTTTATTGCCTTGTCGGAAACGGGTAGAGCAAATTTCTCACCTCAATTTCTCAATACGTTGTCGGGGGGGATGGAGTTTGACTGGCATTGTCTTCCGCCGAGAGGCAGGTTGGGGGGAATCTTACTTGGTGTTAGATGTGACTCTCTCGAAGTTCGCAGTGTGGTCATGGGGGATTTTGCGGTTAAGTTCAGGGTGCGGTCCAAAATTGATGGTTTTGACTGGGCTTTGGTGGCGGTGTACGGGGCAGCGCAGGCCGAGTTCAAACCTGATTTCCTGGCAGACCTTGTTAGAGTCTGTGGGTCTGAGCGGCTCCCAATTCTGGTTGGGGGTGATTTCAACATTATTAGAAGGCGCGATGAAAAGAATAATGACAATTTCGATGGGAGATGGTCATTTATGTTCAATACCATTATTGAAAGCTTAGATTTGAGAGAAATTGAGCTTTCAGGTAGGAAGTTCACCTGGGCTAATGCGATGCCAAATCCAACTTACGAGAAGTTGGATCGGGTTCTGGCTAGTGTTGCTTGGGAACAGAAGTTTCCAGTTGTAACTGTTCAGGCTCTTTCTCGCGGGATTTCTGATCACACTCCTTTGTTGCTCGATTCTGGTGGGGCTACTTACTCGGGTAACAAAAATGTTTTCTCTTTCGAGATGGCGTGGTTTGAAAGAGAAGGATTTTTGGATCTTGTTGCCAGAGAGTGGGCCAGAGATGTAGGAGGTACAGGTGCCATTGAACGATGGCAGAACAAGATTAGGCATCTCAGAAGCTTCCTTCGTGGGTGGGCTAAACATCTAGGTGGAGTGTATAAGGTCGAGAAGGAAAGACTCCTTTCACTTATACAAACCTTAGACATAAAAGCAGAAACTATGGTTCTGTTACCCACTGAGCTTCATATTAAGCATGAGGCTGAGATGAGGCTGAAGGATTTGCTCCGTGAGGAAGAATTAAAGTGGGCATTGCGGGCAAAGGTGAGAAAAGTTGTCCAGGGGGATGCGAATACTCAGTTCTTCCACATGATTGCCAATGGCAAGCACCGGAAGAAGAGGATCTTCCAGCTAGAGCAAGATGAGGGTACAATAGTTGGCCAGGACAACCTGAAAATCTACATTACTGAATACTATAAACGGTTGTTTGGACCACCAGAGGAGAGCTGTGTATCCCTGGATGAGTCTAGGGTTAGCGATATTCCTCAACTTACTTCTGTGGAGAATGATGTGTTAACTGCCCCTTTCTCGGAAAAGGAAGTTTTCGAGGCTATTGCCAAGATGAAAAGTAATACGGCACCGGGGCCGGATGGTTTCCCGGCTGAGTTTTACAAGAAGTGTTGGCATATTATCAAAGGGGACCTGATACCGATGTTCCATGATTTGTTCTCGGGACATTTGCAGCTGTTCCAACTTAATTTTGGAACGATAACATTGTTGCCTAAGAAAACAGATGCCGTGAGAATTGAGCAATTTCGGCCTATCTGCCTTCTCAACGTCAGTTTCAAAATATTTACCAAGGTTGGCACGATCAGGCTTACTTAGATAGCGCACGCTGTAGTTCAACCTTCTCAAACGGCTTTCATGCCGGATAGGAACATCCTCGAAGGGGTTGTCGTTCTTCATGAAATGCTACATGAAATTCATACGAAAAAACTAGATGGGGTTATTTTCAAAGTGGATTTCGAGAAGGCCTATGATAAAGTCAAATGGCCGTTCCTCCAGCAAGCTCTACGAATGAAGGGTTTTGATGAGCCCTGGAGACATCAAGTGGAAACTTTCACGCAAAAAGGCAGTGTTGGCATTAAAGTTAATGATGACATAGGCCACTACTTCCGAACGCACAAGGGTCTGAGGCAGGGCGATCCTATGTCGCCTATTTTGTTCAATATTGTGGTTGATATGTTAGCGATCCTGATTGGGAGGGCCAAAGAGGCCGGTCAGGTGGAGGGAGTGGTGCCTCATCTGGTGGATGGTGGTCTGTCCATCCTGCAATACGCTGATGATACAATCATTTTTATGGAACATGATTTGGCCAAAGCGAGGAACATGAAGCTAATGTTATGCCTTTTCGAACAATTGTCTGGGCTGAAGATTAATTTCCATAAAAGCGAGTTGTTCTATTTTGGTAGAGCCAAAGACGAACAGGAAGCTTATACACAATTGTTTGGGTGTGAAATTGGGTCTCTACCTTTCACATATCTTGGTATTCCAATACACCATCGTAAGTTAACGAATGGTGAGTGGAAGTGCATCGAGGATAGATTTGAGAAGAAACTAAGCTGTTGGAAAGGAAAACTCATGTCTTATGGAGGCCGGTTGATTCTGATTAACTCGGTGCTCACGAGTTTACCTATGTTTCTGTTATCTTTCTTCGAGGTACCAGTGGGGGTGAGGAAAAGGCTAGACTTTTATCGTTCTCGCTTCTTTTGTCAGAGTGATGAGTCTAAGAGGAAGTACAGATTGGCCAAATGGGATATTATCTGCAGACCAAAGGACCAAGGAGGACTTGGTATTGAAAACCTTGAAGTCAAAAACAGATGCCTCCTTAGTAAGTGGCTGTTTAAGTTGTCGTCTGAGACAGAGGCAACTTGGGCGCAGATTTTACGTAGTAAATATTTGCACTCAAAGACTTTATCCCAAGTCACTCTCAGACCTATAGATTCGCCGTTCTGGAAAGGGCTCATGAGGGTTAAGGCCGCTTTCTTCAACAGAACGAGATGTATTGTTGGTAATGGAGATGATACGCAATTCTGGGAGGATACGTGGCTGGGTGACGCGCCTTTGGCTACACAATATCCAACACTATATCGTATTGTTCAGCGTAGGGACGCTCTTGTTGCGACGGTGATGCAGTCTATTCCTCTAAACATGCAGTTTAGGAGAGTGCTTGTTGGACCTCGATGGGAAGCATGGCTTCACTTGGTCCGTAGGCTGATGGACGTTCAGCTAAATCCTCAGCCCGACAAGTTGTGTTGGAAACTAATTAAAACTGGGGTGTTCACGGTAAAATCGATGTATATGGATATTATTAATTCATCTGTGATACCTACGACTAAGGAGGTCTGGAAAGTTAAGGTTCCTTTGAAGATTAAAGTGTTTATGTGGTTTGTGCATAAACAAGTTATTCTTACAAAGGACAATCTAGTTAAGCGCAACTGGACAGGATCTACTAGGTGTAGTTTCTGTGATCGGGATGAGACTATCAAGCATTTATTTTTTGATTGCCCGTTGGCACAAGGGTTGTGGCGCATTGTGCAAATTGCCTTTAATATTACTCCACCGAGATCGATAAACACGTTATCTGGGGCGTGGCTGTTTGGGATTGAGTCCAAAACAGCCAGACACATTCGTGTAGGAGTATGTGCGTTATTATGGGCAATTTGGAATTGCAGGAATGATTTGGTTTTTAACATGACAACAAATATTTATTTTTTGCAGGTGTTATTCCGGGCTACGACGCTGATCCGTACTTGGTCCTTACTCACTCCGACGGAGGCCAGGGAGCGTTTGGTTACTGGATCTGTCCGGTGGGAGACGGTAGCGCGAGATATCTTCAACCGGTTTGAATGGCGATCATGTAATAGGATAGGAGTTTAGTTTACCTATCTGCTATTTTGCCAGCCGGGTTGTGGCTTATCTCATTTCTGCCTTGCAGTCGATGCTCTATGTGAGCTATAGGCTGCTTTGGTTCCTTTTTCTGTAAGACCTTTGTTCAGAACCTGTTTATTTGTTTAATAAGAGAGGCCGTATGCATCGCTCTGATGCAGAGGCCGGGGAATCCCTCTTTTCAAAAAAAAAAAAAAACAAGGGCTCTGGGCCAGGATGCTGCTATATTTTTTCTACGGCAGTCATTGCTACAAATTTGTCTCGGATTCCCCTTTTCTTCGTATTTTGAATTCTGATTTCCTCTGCCGGTAGTACGTGAGGATTTTGGAGCAGAGTTTCGGCCGGATTGGGAACACAACTCTAGAGCGATTGAACCTTGGTCTCGGGGACCTTGCTCTCTTCGCAGTTTTAGGGGAAGTGGATGACGAAGACGGCAGGGGTTTTGGGCCGGGATGGTGCTATATTTGTCTTGGTCGATGGCGACCCTTCTTCTACGAATTTGCCTCGGATTCCCCATTTCCTTCCTATTTCGATTTCCTCTGGCGCTAGTACATGTGGAGTTGCTGAACAGAGTTTCAGTTCAGATTTGTTCGTTGATTGTTGCGTCCGCTTGTTGGAGATTTCGTGGAACGTTCTGTGTTTGAGGGGTGCAGCTACATGCGTCGCTTCAAGTTTCATGGGGCTGATTTCATCCATATGGCTTCTCTCTTCACTTGATGCCAACACATTCAGTCTAGATTTTGACATAATTGTCTTGGGCTCGGATGTAACTTTCGGCCTAATTGTTATATACTGATAATGGATATGGTCGCTTGTTTATCTCATTGCAGGAAAGAGCTCCATGATTCCCCAATTCCTTCTAGAAGAAAACCTGGAGCCCATTATGTGCACACAGCCTCGGAGGTTTGCGGTGGTAGCCATTGCTCAAAGGGTGGCTCATTCTCGCAAGTCGATGCTAGGACAAGAAGTTGGATATCATATAGGCCACCAAATATGAAGAATCTCACCTCAACAAGGTAGCTCCTCGTTGTGAATCAGTGGCCCCACTCCCTAATATTAGGCAGATATCATTAGAATGTTCCTTCTACTTCTGCGTTGATTTCGACAGACATTATTGTGCAGGATACTTTAGCTTAGGCAGCCCCAATCATATATACTCCTGAAACGTGTACTACCTAGAGGAAGCATTTCAGCAATCTTTTGCATTTTGTCAAAAAATATTAAAATGTCATATAGATAAGTGGTCCGGATCTTGCAATGTCTAGGACCACATCCCTATGGGCCGGTACCAACTGCGTTGCTATAATTATTCTACCATCTGATTATTGTCGACTATCTAGGATCTGAAACTTTCGTACTTCACCTGATACTGCTGTCTGCTGCAACTTGCAAGTGTGACAAGTGACATTCTCAAGACACAGGACAGGGATCAGTCCATGTCCTTAGCCTTACATTACATGGCTTCATGCTATAGCTGAAACTAGAGTGGATCTTTGTTATCTTGATACCAAAAAACCACTGTATTGACATAGAATGCTTAGGAGCCTTATAGAAATCAGTACAACTATCTTCAAAGCTGAGCTGCAGGCAGTATAGATTGGTCTGGGTTGGTGGACCCATGACAGCTGAAAATGGAAATCATGCTATAGACATGTATTCCTTCAATCCTTGTTGTTCATTAATTTTTGATATCTCCCTTATATATGAATTGTGCATGCACTTTTCATAGAAGTCATGCAGACATGATTTACCATTCATAGCTATATCCAGTTATCCACGTGCATTAATGAGTTTGTTCAATTCCGGCTTTAGATTATATTGGCAATTCAATGCCTATTATTCCAAAATAAATAATCCATATGCACATATAAATAAATTATATTGCTTCTTATCTTTTAGGCTTGTAGTACCTGTCAGTTTGGAGTGTCATTCTTACCAAAAAAAAATATACATAATGTCAGTTTCTTCATCTCCATTACACTGAAGAGGTAGGAGATGATTTGGACAGTTAACCTGCAGTTCATTTATGTTGAGAATGCCACCATTATGACATCTTAATCTCTACTTCGAGCTTATTTGACTCGAAATTTCCAATTTTCCATCACATAGCCTTCTACTTATTTGAAGTATCTTAATTACCTGAATCTCATGATCCATTCTTACCGGCTTGACAATATATGGTAAATTGTTTGTGCTGCATTGCTATGGATTGACTTTTAGACTTCTTTTAATGTATGGATCAGGTCAAAAATTGTTTTCAAAACAGCTGGTGTTATGCTAGAGCAAATTCGTCAACACGGCATTGCTGCATTGCAATATAAGGTTATTATTCTTGATGAAATTCATGAACGGTCTGTGGAATCTGATCTTGTCCTTGCTATTATCAAGCAGTTTATGATGGAAAAGAGTGACTTCAAGTAAGTACTCTGGTAACAAGCATTGGTGCATTCTATCCAATTTTTTAATAATATTTATGGTTTCTGTCTACTGTGGAAAATGATCTTAACTCCTTCCTGCTGATTGCTAATACATATTATGTCACTCTTCACATAGGCTGGTTTTGATGTCTGCCACTGTTGATAGCACACGATATGTTGATTACTTTAAAGATATTGGAAAGGTTGAACTGATTACCATCCCGAGCATCCCATGCACTAACACGTTCCAGAGAGAAGTCCATTATCTTGAGCAGGTATATACAGATTCTTGCTCGAAAATGAAGTGAATTATCCTCGTTCACTGTCCCTAATATACCCCTCGTTGCATGATGTACCTTCTAATTTTCAATGTCTGATTACCAAACATGCTGTAGTTTATTTTGTAATCTTTGTTCATATATTTTAGAATTTTAGAACGGATTTTAATCCTTCTGATATATTGCATAGCCATTTTAACATATTGTAGCGTTATACCATAACATGCCAACTTATTTCTATTATTATTATTGCTGCTATCACTAACAGAAAAAATGATGGTAATAGTACTATAGCAGTGGTGGTAGTAGTACTATATACTAATAATAATTAGGTGTTTGTTACCTTTCCTGGTCCCTGTTTGTTGTTTGTTAATTTTTCATACAATCAATACATTAGGTTCACACCTTCTACTTTGCTCCCCTACTATTTCTTATTACCTGATGCAACGGAATGCAGATTGATAACATGCTGAAGATGGATTCTGAATCACTGTCGACAAAGTATTGTGTTGGAGAACATTTTAAAACAGATGCTGTTCTTAGTCCTGACGTGTATCATCTTATCCACACGTTATTGTTGCACATACACCAAAGTGAACCAGATACTGAAAGGAGTATTTTGGTTTTTCTTCCTACATACCATGCATTGGAGGAGCAGTGGGCTCGGTTGTCTGGTTGTTCAACTTTGAAAGTACATATTCTTCATCGCAGCATTGACACAGATGAAGCTTTGGAAACTATGAAGGCCTCAGAGTCTTGCCGAAAGGTACAAGTTGTTACATACCAATTTAACTTGGTACAACTGCATCTTTTCTACATGGAATATTTGTTCCTACTTTCAAGCCATATGTGTGGTGTTAGTAGCGTAATGCACTTGCCTTTATGTAACATAGGAGTAGGGTATGTATTCTTGGAGTATTTATATGGAACTGAATTTGATGATTGAAACCTTGATACCATGTGGAATAGCAACTTGTGTATTCCAATGTTCTTTAAGCCAAGTACAATGCACAGGTGGTATGTAGAGTGTACCACAAACAGGAAGCCCAGACCATCTCTAAGATATAATATCACTATCATTATTTGCTAAATGCCATTGTATTGTTGCAATGGCTCATTGCTATAACGACATTTCTCTCCATTTTCCTACAATTGTTCGGCAACATATGATTCCAATTTTTGTTTATTTTTCCATCATTTGCCTTGTCCAATGTAAGGACCAGGGACCAGGGACCACTTTTTCTGGGGGGATAATAACATCGAAAATAAATGAATTCTGATTTTGGGAGGTGGTGTGCTGGAGGACCTTTGTTTAGGACATCGTAGCATCCAGTATCTTTAACCCCCTTCTCTCGTTTGGAGTTGCTAATCATCATCATCATTAGTAAGTTTGGAACAAAATTGGATCAATATAATTCATAGAGATCAGTTACATTTATACGGTAGCTACTTTGAGGATCTTTTGGATCACAGGAATCACCCAAAAAATCAATCTTAGAGGTTTTCCATAGATCACTAAACCTAGCCATATGTCGCATCGCATGGGGGCAAATTCTACAGGATAGATCCATTCATAGGGTCTAAGCACGTGGGGAAAATTCTACAGAATAGATCCATTCAGATGGGGCAAACATAAAACTAGCCATAAGTTTTGTATTTGACCCCTAAAGTTTGCATCGTAGCACCTGTTAGGCTGTTACCCTCTCTCACTTCACATTTTTTGAACGGCGTGCCCCTTCGTGTGAGTACGCCAACGCCACGCTCCCGCATCGCATCAGAAGGCTCCCGCGGCGCGCTCCGCGCGTGCGCCTCGGGAGATCGATCGGCCGCCGCCGCTGTCGCCTCCCCAGCGTCGCCTCCCCCTCGCCGCCGCCGGAGTGCGCCCGCCGGGCGAAGCCCGCGCGGCGCGGGCGGCGGCGGGGCATTCCCTCCTTTCTCTGGCCCTCGTGGCGGCGGCGCGGGCCGTCAGATTGGGGACAAGGGGCGCCTCGTCCGGCTGGTCTCCCGGAGGCGGGGACGGCTGGATCGGCAGCGACTGGGCTAGGAGGAGGTGGCGCGGTGTGGCGGTGCTGGTGGCAGGGTTTCGGTCGAGGTCGTCTTCGATCTAGATCGGGTTCTCCATCGGGGCGTCGCACGACGGTGGGATCGGATCGGCGGCAACGTCACCGGTTCGGCGGAGGGCTCCGTTCCAGCCAACCGCGAGATCGGGACGCCGTGGCCTCCGGTGAAAATCGCGTCTGACTGCGGTCATGGCGGACGATGGCGGCGTCTCGGACGTCGTTCCCTTCTCGAGGCATCGTCGTTGCAGGTCACGTCAACCTGATCGAAAGGCTCCGGGGGAAACCCTTGATCTGGATCTACCGGATCGGACGATGGCGACGTTTCGATGTCGTTCTCCCTCCTGAGGGCATCGTTTTGGAGCAAGTGTTGGCTGGAGGGGACAAGAGGAGGAGCAGCGTGGCATCTGGCACGTTGACAACAGCGGGTCTCAGCGGCATGGAGCAGCGGGGGTCTCGCCGGTGGGCGTGTGATGATGGACGAGTGCAGGATGGTGGCGCTGTCTGGTGTCGTGGTGGCGTCGATGGCAGTGAGGCCTGGCACGGTTCATGCAACAGTTCAGCTCTGAAGATGGATTGATGGTACGTGGCTGCGGCGGCCTCATACCCGGCAGGGGGCCTGGTTGACGAGCACGCCGGACTGGTGGGTGCCCATACCCGGAAGGAGTCCTGGTTGGGACCTCAGGTCTAAGATGTTAGGTTTGGCTGCGAGGTCTAAGATGTTAGCCATTTTACAACGCTTTTCCTGATCATGAAAGCCCTGCCATTTCAATGTTATCCTTGAGAGACCAAGCACTCATGATATGTTGTGCAGAGTCCATAGCTATGCATGACGACCCCACTGGTAATTCTTTCTCTGCAATTCCACTAATCTTGCTTGATGTTTCTGTGCTCGGATTATGACAGTAAAATGAACCGCCTTTGCATCACTGTGATTCACACAGCCAAGGAATAGTGAACTATAGGAGCAGTTCTCAAATTCTTTGACATTGATGCACCCACCTCACTTGTACCTATCTTAAGAGTTCAGTATCATCTTTTTTTTTTCAAGTTTTAAAAACTTAGTCATTGAATTAAGAATTCCTGTTTTGATTCTCACTATGTTTACTACTCGTATTTAAATATTTTACCAGTGTCCCTAAGTGCCTATTTTTTTAACACTTTGTACATCCTTTGATATATAGATGGGGACTACTAAATTCTGTAAAATTTGTTACGTATATTTTCGAGAAAACGCAAAGCTTGCATCTCGATAAATTGGATAGTTATAAAGTGTATTTACAAGCCCGAGTGAGTGATGTTACAATAGTGTGCAAAGAAAATTAATGGAAATTTGTTACTGAAGTTAAAAGAAACACCAAATACTTCTCTGTACAAGTTAGTAAGATCTTAAAAACCTTAGTACATGCATTTGAAAACAAAACATATTTGGGTATGTGGGATCATTCATTACTATACACTGTCACTCTTCTTCGTATATATCTATATTAATGTAATATTCTCACTAACAGTCACTTGTTGGCAGTGCTGCTGCAAAAAATTCTCAATCCACCGGAATCCAGTGTTATTAAAGATGCTCTAGATACTCTTGTTCAAATTGATGCATTTCAGCCAGCATTCCCTGGAGGCTATCATCCCAGATTTTATGGCTATTTGCTCGATAGTTTGCTGTTATCATTTCATGCTTCTGTTCTTACCCTGAAATTTGGTGAGATGGGGTATCTCCATGAAGGAATCCTGATAGGCATTATGTTGGACATTCAACCACTTCCTATACTGCAACCTTTTGGTGATCAAGCATTGGTATGTTCTAGTTACTTCAAGTGACATGCTTGTATCCCCGTGTTCTTTTAGTTATGTATCCTACTTTCTGTTTTACAGCGCAAGAAGATTAGAGATGATTATTTTGATGAACGTACCTTCCAACAAATTGGCAAGAAGGAAGCTACAGTCATCGCAAATCTCCGGGCATATCAGTTTTGGCAGCGTATGTTTAAGGTACATCTTGTCTTATGTGTAATAAAATACCATGTGCATATATGTCTAGGACATTTTTGGGAGTTGGTTATTTTTATATTTGTAATCTTAACTTTCAAGTCCTTTTTAGTAACAATTACACGCTCATTCTCTTTTTGTACTATCTTTTTCTGGTAATACCTTTCCTAATACTCCCTCAATTCCTAAATATTTGTCTTTTTAGAGATTTCAAATGGACTACCACATACGGATGTATATAGACATATTTTAGAGTGTAGATTCACTCATTTTGCTCCGTATGTAGTTACTTGTTGAAATCTCTAGAAAGACAAATATTTAGGAACGGAGGGAGTAGATGACTATTTCTAGGATACTATATCATGGCCCTTAAGTGAATATTATTATTGATGAAAAAAATGTATATATTTTTATTTGGATTCTGTTAACACTATTTATTTTTCACCAAAGTTACATATTCTAATTTTTTCAGGATAAGTTTCGTCTGGAGTACCTGACAAATGTTTCCAAGAACCAAGAATCAAATGCATATGAGATCTTGAAAGTTGAACAAGAATGGTGTAGATTACACAATCTCGTGCTGAAAGCACTTAACAACATCTCCAAAATTTGTATGTCCTTTAACTTGCGATAAAAAGTTTCTGAAGTGTATTTTGATTGCACAATTTGCATCTATTGATGTGTGTCAGGTACTCTAACATTATCATGGTTTTCCACTAAAAGTTTGAAAATGTGTACATAAGATGGTGGAAAGTGTTGCCTGCTGTAGCCTACTGTGTTATACATCAGCATTTTGTGTTGCAATAAAAAATTAAAATATACATAGTTGGTGTGAGGACCTACTCGTAGAAGTGCAAATATCAAAATACATTTCCAAGAATACAATATATGGACATTTCTTGGTAACTCTTTCTTTTGAACAGATGATGATATTATGAGCACACTGCACCGGTTTAGGCCTCAATTTCTTCTGGAAATCAATCCTCCAAAGTACCTTCAGACCTCTGAATTCCACCATGAATGTCGTGATCCTGAATTGCCGGAGCCAGAGCATATGACTTCACTCCCGTTGGAAACTGACAGTTCTCACTTAGATTCACAGAGGTGTGCTGCAATCCCTTATATTTCTGCAACTGATTTTGGAGCCACTGACATTGTTAATACCCTCATGAAGGTTATTGAAAAGGTGTGTTGTATTATATCAATTGTATGCATTGTCAAGTTACCTGTATATATGACATAAAGTAGTATAAATATAATGCTTCTTGATTGGTTCACAGATGAAGATAGAACTTGCAGTGACGTGTGTGGACTACCATGATGGATCTAGTGAAACATACAGAGGACCTCTTAACAATTTATCCAATGCCTCGAAACGAGCATGCAAGTTCTTCCTCACATTAAAGGTGGACTGTTGCATTCTTTCATGCTATTATCACCTGCCCTTTTTTCCCAGCGCGTCATTTGCGGGATATATACGTTATTTGGTTATTTTTCTATGTGTTGAGTAAGATCTTAATGAAGGATTGCCCTAATTTCATATCTTAAATTGTAGTAACCACAATTTCTGCGACATAGTACATCATGTTATAGCCAGCCGGATGCAGACCAACTGAACTACAAACCTACATCCTCAATATTCTACTGCAACTACTTGATACACTTTTCCCTGCCTCAGCGAAGGACTTGACATGTTCTTTCATTGTAATATTAAATGTAACTCATTCATGACACTAGGAATAAAATGGTGGTAACAGGTCACATGACATTGACAGCAGTGATACTGTGCCAACATGCATTTCGTTAAAGTTATATCTAACTAACTGAGAACTGAGCAGTAGCCTGACTGGAGTCTGAATGCCGTCAGGAATGAATTTCTGGTATCTCACCCGGGTGGTCTCTCGCTTAATATATTGTCCATGGCGGTCCTCGCCCATTGTATCTCACTTTTTATATCTACCTAACTGCATGTATATGTTAACTTGGTATTTTGACAACTCGATGGGTATGAATTAACATTTTTGCTTCTGATATGTCGTTCCTTTGATCAGGGTTGTAGAAATGGCGACTCTTGTTCATTTGCACACAATCTTGGCTCTTTGAGCTCTTCATCTGTTACTTCTAAAATGAATCCAGAAGATCCACCATGGCCGCAGGCTGACATAGGTTGGAGGAAGTTAGTGACTGGAGGTGAAAATGGTCACATTCTTGTCGTGAATGACAAAAATCTGAAGTTTTCCTCTCAACTTCATAACATGGTTGACATTACACCTGATCTGCATTTGGCTGAGCGTAATTTAGTTGCAAACAATCTGAGAAAAGTCCAGAATGTCGCTGATCCTTCTCATCTAACTATTGGAGATGAACATGAACTACCAGTTCCTTGGACGAGACTAAAGCGAATTATTTTGGTAGATGATTATGGTTCTGGTTCAACACTCAACCACCACGTCTTGCAGAAGTTCTTTGAGAATATTGCCATCAAGATATTGTCGGGACCATTATCTAGTGTGCAGATCATCTTGATCATGAGTAACATAAAGTTTGTTAAGATACAGGTACGCCATTTCTTAAGTTGTATCACACCATTACAGTGAATAAATCTACTGGATCCATGTGTCTTGTTTTGCATGTCTAGTGGTAGTTTATTTACTGTATTTATTTTCTGGTACATATGGCCTGTTTAACATCTGTGAATAACCTTCAGAATCTCAGCTTAGTCAACAGGCAACATTATTACATTACATCAGTCCACTGCTAAAAATGACAGACATTGGCTGCTGTTTTTTTATAGGTGGAAAAATTGGCAAGGGAGTGTTTCTTCGTTCTTGGTGAATCATTCCTGTTAAATGTAGCGCCTCTTAAGTGGTTTCCGATCATCGGCATCCGTCAACTTGATGGGCAGGTAGCAGGACAAGTTGCTTACGTTTTCAACATGCATCCTCCTTCGGGGGCGGGCATTCGGCGGGGCGATTTTGCAACACAAGAGAACTGAGCGCCAAGTCCTCTGCAGAGACTAGTTAGGCCAGTCTAGGTCATACGCATTGTAATAGCTAGGTCAAATCGTTTTGCAAGCTGTAAGTAGTTCTTTGATCAGGTCACCTTGTACAGAAATATTATGGCACAGTAGCTACGATGGGTACAGTATGCACTGTTGCGCTGCAACTGCAAACTTGGGTTTTAATGTCGTCCCTGCTCTAATTTTTGTTAGACGTCCAATTGTCGTGGAAGTGCCTTGAAAGTTGTTATATGTTCATTTGGAAAGTGCCTCCAAGTCATGGAATCCCGATCTGTGATAACCATTACTCCCTCCGTTCCATAATGTAGTGCCTATAGATTTTTACAGAAGTCAAACATTACAAATTTTGACCATGTATATAGAGAAAAGTAGGTATATCTAGAATACCAAATGCACCTCATTGGATACATCGTGAGTTATATTTTCAGAATATACATGTTTGGTATTGTAGATGTAGACAATTTTCTCTATACACTTGGTCAAAGTTGGCAAAGTTTGACTTTTATAAAAATCTATAGGCACTACATTATGAAATGGAGGGAGTATATAACTGTGTCAGTTTGACCCTAAAAAAACTATGTCAATTTGCTTTTTAGAAGTCAATTCGGTTTTGACCTGGACGACTATGTCAGTGGCTGACCCGGCCTTGGATACTACAGAACACCTTAGATACTACCGTGTTGTAGTGAGTCCTTGTGCAAATGCAAGAACATCAAAAATATCAAAACTTCGAGAAACAACAGGAGCAGATCAACTTGGGGGAGGGGTGCATGAAACTTAGTAACGAAGAAGCTATATATACCGGATCAAACAAGAAACACTATATATGTACCTATACGAACGCACACCAGTGATCCGGAGTACTAAAGAGACCAAGCAATCTCTTGCTTGTACACAAGAAATAAATAGCACACATCAGTTTATTGAGCAAGTTTCAGAACAAAAAATAATAATAGGTTTAGGTGAGTAGTTTGGGTAGGGGCCCAGCTAGCATCCCTTCATCATATGGATAACAGTAGCGGCATATGTTGCCAAGATGGTGGATTCAGGTATATTGTTTGTAATACTTTGTAAGGTCCTCGAGAATAATTAATAAAGTGGCCGTATGCATCTTCCAGATGCAGAGGCCGGGGGCCATCCTCCTTTTCTAAAAAAAAATGGGAACTATATGTATATAACCACGCAGGAGAGCATACATAGAAACGATATTAAGCCTAGGGGTAAAGTGCATCTCAAATGCTATATACACCCTCCGTTCCTAAATATAAGTCTTTTTAGACATTTCAAATGGAATACAACATACGGATGTATGTAGACATATTTTAGAGTGTAGATTCACTTATTTTACTTCGTATGTAGTCACTTGGCAGGGTCCTGGTTGAGAAGCACGCCGGACTGGTGGGTGCCCATACCCGGCAGGCGTCCTGGGTGGGACCTCAAGTCTTTAGATGTTTAGGTTTGGCTGCGTGGTCTGTTTGGTATTAGGCCCAGACTTTCAGCGCCCCTACATCAACTTGATAGGGATAGCGACGGTTGTTGCTTAGTTGGTTGGCTTTAGACTTATTATTGTATGACTCCGTACGGTCTTGTGTCAATAATTAATAAAGTGGCCGTATGCATCGTCCAGATGCAGAGGCAGGGGGTCGTCCTCCTTTTCTAAAAAAAAACTTGGTGGAATCTCTAGAAATACTTATATTTGGGAATGGAGGGAGTGCAATAGAGCTATATACCAGTCTAAGACAGCATGAAAAATTTCCCCACCCATAGCACGTCCTTGTAGCAAGGGCGGTAAGTAAACGATCCTTTGACATAGAAAACATCTTGCACAGGGTCTTTACCGAAAAAGGGTTTCCCCCCGCTTTGTATTCCAAAGCACCAACACCGAGTACAGATAACGCTGTGGCGAGCAGCACAACACACCAGGAGAAAGAAGAAGAAGAAACAAATGCCAACCACGGCAGCTTGGCAAAGCGCGGACGACCCGCCACCACGGCGCCCACCGGAAATAAATCACCACAGACCAAGGCTCCGATCCGCCGCGTACCAAGCAGCACCTCCAAGAAGGGATGCGACGCCGGCGACGCTGCTGCCCGGACGAGTCCTCAGGTTTCCCAGGGCACGCGGAGGGAGGTGGGGGTGGAAACTCCCGACACCCTCCAGGAAGGAATGGTGGCACCCGCAGGTGTCACCGCGTCGGGGCCGAAGCCGGCAGGGATTTCTCCCGCATACCAACCCCAACCTCCCAACCGGGTCTTTTAAGAGCTCATGTGAGTCGCCAAGATACTGCATCCTCGACATATCGAGATAATACACTACCACCGCCCAATCAAGTATGAGGATGAGTGCATTCTTGTGGGGATGGAATCCCACGATCCTACAGTGGGCACCCCATTCCGGCGGCTTAAGGTGGACAGCTCCTCCGACCACGTTGATGAAGTTGTCATTGTCTGAGTCCCAAAAATATTCAGAGTCATTTGTTGTGGCTCCGTCCTCCTTCTCTTTCAAGTTATCATAATCGTCATTGTAGCCTATGCTAGTCGGTCCAGTCCTGCTTCTGACAACACCCCATGTCACCTTGGGCTGTATTGTAAGAGGCTTAATCATATAACCGTGCGGGTTGAGGCTAACATCGTATGCTAGTGTCCAATCTAGTTGACCATTCGTCGAATCGGTTAACATCCATACTTGAAGATGCAATTCGTCGACCGTCACATAGTGAATCCCTCTTTCGTAGTTTGCTAAGATGGAATTCCAAGGCAACGTGTATATGCACCTCGTGCAGGGTTTTCCAGGGAGTCTAACCATGTCGTAAGTTCCCTTTGACGGACGTAGGATCGTGAGGATGCTATAG
The DNA here is from genome assembly GCF_002162155.2 of Triticum dicoccoides. Lineage (NCBI taxonomy): Eukaryota > Viridiplantae > Streptophyta > Magnoliopsida > Poales > Poaceae > Triticum > Triticum dicoccoides. The sequence goes on from NC_041381.1 coordinate 152,957,902, forward strand.
TGGCAATGCATGTAGAGCGACCCACGCCAACACTCAGAAGACCACACCATTTGGTTTCTAGGCGAAGTGGTCGCAAGAATGTCATAAAGGTTCCCTGGGGCACAATACCCAGGCATGAATTCTCGTTTCTCCCATTGCCAGGTACGCGACGAGAACAATTCCAAAGGCAACACATGCTCCCTCGGCTCCTCCTCCTCCTCAACGACCTCATCTTTCCCTTGCTCGAGCGTTGAAGCCTCGGCTTGTTTGCTATGTTGTGCTGATACATCTTTCTCGAAGACAAACACGTCGAAGTGCAGCGACACGGCCGGGTCAAAGGCGAGGGACATGGCGTCGACAGGACTCTTCATCGAAGGACGCGGCAGCTCGGCGTACCGCCCGGTCGCTGGGTTGAACACGTAGCAGTACCCCCAGTCCTCGAGCAGGAGAAGGCCGTTGCACGACCGGCGTACGGTTGCCTCGCGTGGATATGCAAGGCGTCGGAAGCCAGCCTTGCCGTCCCGCCCTGGGCGCGTCCATGGCGGAGCGAAGAAGGAAGAATCAGAGTGACAACCGATCGTGGTGAAGAAGATTCCAGGAAAGGCGCGCCTGGGAAAGTAGTCCGGGAGGAGGAGGTCGTCGATGCCGTCCACGGCGGCCCGCCATGCGTGGCAGACGCGCCGGCACCTCGCGAGGGTGTGTGGAGGGAGGCGGCTCAAGATTTCGAGGAGTACGTCTTAGGGCAAGGAGACGCCGTCGCCGGCGTCCATCGTGTTTGGGTCGAAGTGGTGTGCAGACTCGCGGCGGATCGTCTAGACTCCAGAGGTTTGTAAGGCGACCCGTACGTGACCGTGCACGTTCAGGGAGGACTAAGCTTGATCTGCGTTTTCCCTTTTTTCTCGAGGGCCGACACGTAACCTCCACGAAACCCTTTTCACATATGTTTATTTTTTAATATAAAGGGCATATGCCCGACTTTATAAGTAAAGTTATCAGGTAGAGTAGCACAAGCAACACCAGATCAACACAGTAACAGCCTAACAGGGCAGACAGATAGAAGTAGTTTGGATACATGGCTAACCAGCCAACACGCAGGCCAGCCCTAAGATAAATAGAGAAGACGCCAGGGTTTAAGAAGCATCCCGATGTCTGTGCGCCAAGGAGAAAGCTGTAACCCGAATCTTGGACATCATAACGTCGAAGGCCTCGTGGTCCGCATCCTTAGTCAATGATCTCCACTGCTGCAGGAATATCTCAGTTTTAAATAAGCAATCAACATGATTAGCTAGAAAGATATGTTCAATGGTAAACTTGTTTCTAGTGGTCCACAACGACCAACAGATCGCTGCGAACCCAACCAAGAAGACCCTTTTAAAAACCCCAGATAAGCCGTTGACCAATCTCCGCAGATCCACAAAGCACGAGGGGTTCCAAGCCACTTGAAGCCAAGAACGGGTACAACTCCACACAAATTTAGCCAAAGAGCACCGGAAGAAGATATGATCAGTGTTTTCAATGTCCTCATACAAGGCGCATCTGTCCGAGCCCGGACCGTTCCTTTTCCGGATTTGATCCGCCGCAAGAAGCTTCCCATGAAATGCTTGCCATAGAAATATTTTGATCTTAGGTGGGACACGGGCACTCCAAATGCACTTGAACTTGGAAGTGGGGGAGCCCGAAATAAGTTTAGTATACACAGACTTAACCAAAAAGCGATCAGAAGCAGAATGGGGCCAAACCACCGAGTCCTCTTCCTCCGAGAGCAACGGGAAGCAAGCAATAAGATGATGCCAGTCTTCCAACTCTTCAGGAGATAGCGTTCTACAAAGGTCTAGATCCCAATTATTCAGCGAGAGCTCAAAGATAGAGACCTCCGGATTAGGACAGTAAGAAAACAAGACCGGGAACGTCACCGCAAGGGTGGCTTCCCCGCACCACCAGTCTAACCAAAAGCGAGTAGATTTTCCATTCCTGACTGTAAACTTGACCAAATATTGGAAAATCGGTTGGACTTTAACGAGTTGATGCCAAAATTGGGAACCACCGGAAGATGGAGCAAACATGGGGCTCGACGTAGGGAAGTACTTAGCCTTGAGAATGGTGAGCCACAGCAGGGTCTCCACAAAAGACATGATTTTCCACCACCACTTTAAGATGAGGCATTTGTTCATGACACCAGTGTTAATAATGCCCAACCCACCAAGGTTTTTAGGTCTGCAGATAAACTTCCATTTCACCATCCTATATTTGCGCTTGTTGTCCGCCGAATTCCAGAAAAAGGCACCCCTGTGCTTGTCAAACCCAACGTGGGTCCCTCCCGAAAGGAGGTAGAAACCCATCAGGAACATGGGGAGGGAGGAAAGGCAGGCATTGATTAGGGCGACCTTGCCAGCTTGAGTGTTGTAGCGGCCTCTCCACGGCAGGACCCGGTTGTCAACCTTAGTAACAATCCGAGTGAAATCTTTAGCCAAGAACTTGTGGGGGGG
>NC_041381.1:152960683-152972485 GCF_002162155.2 Triticum dicoccoides
GAGATCAGTAGGCCGAGATACTTGAAGGGGAAAGAGCCTAGGGAGCAGTTTAGGAGATGAGAAACTCTTTGGGCCTCAACGTCCGAGACCCCAGTAACAATGACTTCACTCTTAGCAAAGTTAATCTTTAGACGAGAAAGTGCTTCAAAGCAGAGGAGAAGGAACTTCAAGTGAGCTATAATAACATCGTTCAATTCAACCATTATGGTGGTATCGTCCGCGTATTGGAGGTGAGAGATGCCATTAGGGGCAAGATGGGTGTCGGTGTCAAAACCGGCGGATCTCGGGTAGGGGGTCCCGAACTATGCGTCTAGGCGGATGGTAACAGGAGACAAGGGGCACGATGTTTTTACCCAGGTTCGGGCCCTCTCGATGGAGGTAAAACCCTACTCCTGCTTGATTAATGTTGATGATATGGGTAGTACAAGAGTAGATCTACCACGAGATCAGAGAGGCTAAACCCTAGAAGCTAGCCTATGGTATGATTGTTGTTCGTCCTACGGACTAAAACTCTCCGGTTTATATAGACACCGGAGAGGGCTAGGGTTACACAGAGTCGGTTACAATGGGAGGAGATCTTCATATCGTATCGCCAAGCTTGCCTTCCACGCCAAGGAAAGTCCCATCCGGACACGGGACGGAGTCTTCAATCTTGTATCTTCATAGTCCGGGAGTCCGGCCAAAGGTCTTAGTCCGGCCAGCCGGACACCCCCTAATCCAGGACTCCCTCAGTAGCCCCTGAACCAGGCTTCAATGACGACGAGTCCGGCGCGCAAGTTGTCTTCGGCATTGCAAGGTGGGTTCCCTCCTCCGAATACTTCATAGAAGATGTTGAACACCAGGATAGTGTCCGGCTCTGCAAAATAAGTTCCACATTCCACCGCAGAGAGAATAATATTTGCACCAATCAGATCTGCTGACATATTCCGTAGCGTGACGCCACGGCCAGGCCTTTATTCGAATCGTTTTATTGTCCCACCTCAGCGCGTTTAGCGAGGCGGTTCCCCTGGCACGTCTTGTCGAAGCGGAGATCGTGTCCCTTTATTCCGGGATTCTCATCAATACGGGCATGGGTAACCCAACCGCGCCATTAACCGCGGTGGTTGGGAGATAAGCGAGTTTTACTAGGATGGTGGGGGCTTGTAGTTTCGGCCGCCCATATAAGGGGATAAGGATCCACCCTTTCCATTTACACCTTCTTCCTCCTTTGCTTATCCGTCCTGCGCGCTCGAGCTCCATCGCCCAAGCCCGCACTTCCCACCTCAACCTTCTCCAATCATGTCCGGAGCGGGAGGTAGATGGATGGCCTCTTCCGCCACGGAGGGGCAAATCAAAAAGCTGAGGAAGGCCGGATACCTGTCTGACGACATCGCGCACCGGCTTCCAGATGCGGGCAACTCATCCCCACTCCCAGGCCCCATGAGAGGGTTGTTTTTCTTCCCCATTTCCTCCGCGGACTGGATTTTCCTCTTCACCCGTTCGTCCGGGGGCTCATGTTCTACTACGGCCTGGACTTCCACGATCTGGCCCCGAACTTCATCCTTAACATCTCGGCGTTTATCATCGTGTGCGAGGCCTTCTTCCGCATCCAGCCTCACTTTGGCCTATGGCTGAAGACCTTCAGCGTCAAGCCGAAGGTTGTGAAAGGCCGACAAGCAGAGTGCGGAGGCGCCATGGTGGGTAAGATGGCCAACGTCACTTGGCTCGAGGGTGCCTTTGTGGAAACCATCAAAGGGTGGCAATCGGGGTGGTTCTACATCACCGAGCCGCGTGACCCTGAGTGGGCAGCGGCCCCTGAATTTTGATCCGGCATCCCTACATGGCTCACATCTTGGAAAGAGACGGGCCTGTCGTGGGGTAATCCGGGAGAGGTGACCGGACTCCAAACCTGCATCCGAGACCTGGCGACCAAGAAGGTCAAGCTCGTCAACGTAGTCCAGGTCATGCTCTTCCGCCGGATCCTCCCGTGTCAATGACGGGACTTCAATTTGTGGGAGTTCGACCCGGCCCAGCACCAGACTCTGTCCCGACTCTTCGAAACGAAGCACGAGGACGCCTGGAAGGTGCTTTTCAAGAGTTCCGAGGTCTCCCCTTCGGTCACCGAGGATCGTGGATTCTGCGCCAAGCGCCAAGCCTCTGAAGTAAGCTTATATTTAGTCCTTCACGGGACGCTCGAATTTCATAGTTTGACTCTATGTAGGATCTAAACTCCTGTTCCTTTGACAGGATTGGAAGAGTACATCCGGGCAATTTGACTGTTCAACCCTTTTGCCCGAAGGCCCAGCGGACACACGCTTGGCAAAGCTACTGGTTCCGGCACCTCACGTAGTGCCGGAGAAGAAGGCCAAGGAGAAAGCCACGGGGACCCGAAAGAGTTCCCGGCGCCCGGTGGTGTCGGATTCATCGCCCGACGACCCCAAAGCACCCTCCGCCTCGGAGAACAAGGAGGAGGAGGAGGAAGAAGAAGAAGCCTCTCCCCCTCCAACGGGGGGAGGGAAGAAAAGGAAGGCCGCCCCATCCGGGGAGGCCGGAGGGTACAAGAAGGGGAAGGCCCTTCTGCCGGACTACGCCTCCGAAGCCGAATACGGCGGGGAGGAATGGCCATCCAAGGTCAAGCCCCTGGCGAAGTCGTAAGTGTCCGGATACTCGAACTTTTTATGGCGCTCCTCTATTATTTGGTAGCTTCTGATGCCGAATTTCCATGATGTAGCCCGCCCAGAGCTCAGCTCGGCGATTTGACGAGCGGCTCGTTGGACTCCTCGGATGTGAATAGTGCTTCACTTCCGACGGCATCCTCCCCTATCCCTATGGATGACACCGAGGTGGAGTCCCGAAAGGGACTAAACCAGGATGAGGTGGTCCTGGAGGCGCTGCAAGGCGACCTCCCGGACTCCAGGCCCAAAGGGGATAAAGCCCCGGAGGGATCCAAGTCCGGCCCGGGGCCGGACACTGCTCCGGAACCATCAATGGTTCCAGAGTCCAACAGGCGGCGCCTTCATAAGAAGGGCAAGCCTACGACGCCGGTGACCTCCGTCCATCCGGAGGCGCCGGACAATTTGCTGGAGGCGCTTAACGGTGCCTCCATCGACGAGGAACACCGCACTGTTTTGAGTGCGGTGATTCAGAAGGTTCAGTCCGCCAAGAGCGGGCTGACGGAAGCCTGTACAAGTCTGTTAACAGGCTTTGAGGTATGTGTTTGAAAACATATAAAAATGTTACCGCATAGACAGTAGCCCCTGATGCTCAGTTCGGCGTTCGGAAAGAAAAGCCAAGCTGAGGATCTAAAGAGATATACACAAGAGTCTAACTAAGATATGTCAATATGGGAATGCAGGCTGCGCTGCTGACCTCTGCCGCACTGACTGCGGAGGTCAATGCATTGAAGGAAAGCCTCGATCGGTCCGAGAGCGAGCTCGGCCGGGCCAAGAAGCAGCTCGGGGATAAAGAGGGTACTTAGTACCGTGTGTAAATGTATATAGAAATACTTGGTTGCGAATAATGACAGGACCAACGTAAATGTTGCAGGGGCCACGACCGAGGTGGCAACCCTGAAGGAGGCGGTCTCCAAGGCCGAAAGCAGTGCAGCCTTGGAGCGCACCGAGCGAGAGAAGCAGGAGGCGCGGGTGGCGGAGGTGCGGCAAGAGCTCCAGGCTCTCATGGAAAAGCATGAGAGTTTGGAGCGTGACTCGAAGACTCGAGAGTCCGAGCTTGCCTTGGCTCTTGAGAGTGCCAAGACCGCTAAGGCCGAGGCCCAGAGGGCCCTTCAGGAGATCGAGGCGATGAAGAAGATAGCGGCGGGTAAGGCATTCTTTATGCAAAGCAAGAATATAAAAGTAAATTATCTGTTACTTACCCGAATCCGGAGCTCTCCAGGAGCGTTCGCCGATCTGCCCCGTAGTGTGTCTGATGCTGCCGCATTCTACCGAGCCGAAGAGGGGAGCTCGACGAAGAAGGTGTTATGGTATCAATATGCTGAGGCCGGACATCCGGTGCCCATGAGCGACCAGCTGAAGCAGCTGGTCGAGCTCCACAAGGTGGCCGAACAGGCCATGAAGGGCCTCGTAGTTCGGCTATGGCCTAGGGAAACCATGCCTGGGAGCTACTTCAGTCTGGTGCGGCGGCTGGTGGACGCGTGTCCGTGGATCGAGGTCATCATGCACTCTGTCTACATTGAAGGTGCCCGTCGGGCCCTTGCCCATGCTACGGTGCACTGGGGCAAGCTGGACGGGGAGAAGCTTTTGACGGACACGCCACCGCCGGGAAAGGAGTATCGCACGCCCGAGATGTATTATAATGGCGTCCTTAAGGGTGCCCGCCATATAGTGGATGAGTGCTCCAAAGTTGTAATTTTTGAGTAGACTCGCATCTGTTATCCTGTATGCTGAAACTTTGTTCATATGCGTGAAGCAACACTTGTTAATTTAAAATATTACCTTCTGTGCGGCCGTTTATCAAATCTGAGAGATGCAAGTCGTCGACTTTGACCCCCATGCCACGAGTGCTGGGGTGTTCGGGATAAACCTGAGCGCTCTTGTTCCCATTCTTGGGTCCATCTAGGGAGGCGTTCAGCACAACGAACCAGGCCGTCGGACTTATAATGCTTTATCACTCTCACTTAGCCATAGAATTCTATAATTTTAAATTTAGGCGAAGCCCCTAGTATTCGGAAGACCGAGTTCGGGGCGCTATCCACGCCTAGGCCGGATAAGTCCGGTTCCTCACTCGAAGCGGCATAAGTCTTTAAGGACTCGTAAAAACCTCACGAACAGCGACCGGTCTCTCGCGCTATCATGATAGTCAGTTTTAGCTTTCTCTACTGAGGTGTTAACCCAGCTCAACTGGGGCACAATCACAGTAGTTCTCCCAGCGCTACCTTAGCCAACAATGCGGAACGTAAGGTACCAAAACATGGGAGCCGGGCAAACCCAACTATTGACCAAAGACATGATTCGTAGCCGATGGATATAGTGCTATAAGTTCGGGGTGCCGCACTCATGAGAGTGTTCGGTCTTCTCACACCATGTTATGGGGTGTTTTAAGCCCCTGGTGTATTGTCCGTACCAAAGTGTACGGTTGCAGAATGTCATGACTGAACATATTTGTATATGAAAAATAGGTGAGTACAATAATAGATAAGAGCTATGTATTGTTTATTAAAAAAAGGGCTGCTATGAAAGCAGAACGATACAAGTAGTGCGATAAGCAAGAGATGGGACTATCTGACATGTCCCCCTCCAGGGGCAAGCTGCGGGACTTTAAATAGAACATGTATTAAGCTCGTTATAGAGACCACCTCGACATTTGACGCGGCTTGATCTCTCCCTGGCTGTTGCATCGTGCGTTCGGCGAGTGTATTGCCGGACAGGCCTTCCGAATAGTTGGGTCCTGAAAGTGTAAAAAGAGGAAACGGCGAAATAGGGAGCCCCTTAGTGCGGTTGAGCCGCATTCTGGGCGTGCCATAGTTGTGCCCCTCCCCTTATGCCCATGGTATCTCTAAGGCGTAGTTATGTACGCGTGGTACTGATATCACCATTTGGCGAGGGCTAGGGTTGGGGCTGCACTGCTATGCTTGCTCGAAGCGTGCCAGCCGGGTTTGTTGTAGGTTACTTCAGGCTCACTTGACGTTATCCGGACGCTTGACACCTGGATTGGAGAGTTGCCTTGAAAGGCTACCCTGTACTTCCGCCGCTAGGGCCGCCGTGTGCTCCTCCGTTCGGAGAGAGCGTTCGGTGTTTCCATTGACCATGATGACTCCGTGAGGTCCTGACATCTTGAGCTTGAGGTATGCGTAGTGCGGCACCGCGTTGAATTTTGCAAATCCGGTGCGTCCGAGCAGGGCGTGATAGCCACTGCGGAATGGGACTATGTCGAAGATTAATTCTTCGCTTCAGAAATTATCCGGGGATCCGAAGACCACTTCGAGTGTAACCGATCCTGTACAGCTGGCTTCTACACCTGGTATGACGCCTTTGAAGGTTGTCTTTGTGGGTTTAATCCTTGAGGGATCGATGCCCATTTTCCGCACTGTATCCTGATAAAGCAGGTTTAGGCTGCTGCCGCCGTCCATTAGGACTCTGGTGAGGTGAAATCCGTTGATAATTGGGTCTAGGACCAATGCGGCGAATCCGCCGTGACGGAGACTAGTGGGATGGTCCCTTCGATCAAAAGTGATCGGGTAGGAAGACCATGGGTTGAACTTTGGGGCGACTGGCTCCAACGCATAGACGTCCTTGAGAGCACGCTTCCGCTCCCTTTTGGGGATGTGGGTTGCGTATATCATGTTCACCATCCGAACTTGCGGGGGAAATCCCTTCTGTCCTTTGTTGTTCGGCGGCCGGAGCTCCTCCTCGTCATCGCTATGCAGCCCCTTGTCTCTGGTTTCGGCACTTAACTTGCCTGCCTGCTCGAACACCCAACAATCCCTGTTGGTGTGATTGGCTGGCTGTTCGGGGGTGCCGTGTATCTGGCACGAGCGGTCGAGTATCCGGTCTAAGTTGGATGGGCCCGGAGGGTTTCTTTTGAATGGCTTCTTCCGTTGACTGGGTTTAGAGCCTCTGAATCCGGCATTGACCGCCGTATCTTCAGCGTTATCGCTATTAATGCGGCGCTTATGCTTGTTGCGACATGACCTGCCATTGTTGTCCTTGGTATCCGAAGTGCCAGGGCTCTTTGTTATGTTATTGCTACGAGCTAGCCAGTTGTCTTCTCCTGCACAAAAGCGGGTCATGAGTGTCGTGAGGGCTGCCATAGATTTCGGCTTTTCCTGTCCTAGGTGCCGGGCAAGCCATTCGTCTCGGATGTTGTGCCTGAAGGCTGCAAGGGCCTCGACGTCCGGACAATCGACTATTTGATTTTTCTTGGTTACGAACCGTGTCCAGAATTGTCTGGCTGATTCCTCTGGCTGCTGGATTATGTGGCTTAGGTCATCGACGTCTGGCGGTCGCACATAGGTGCCGTGCAAGTTGTCAAGGAATGCGGATTCCAGGTCCTCCCAACAACTGATTGACTCTGCTGGAAGGCTGTTAAGCCAATGTCGAGATGGTCCTTTGAGCTTGAGCGGGAGGTATTTGATGGCGTGTAGATCATCACCACGGGCCATGTGGATATGAAGGAGATAATCCTCGATCCATACCACGGGATCTGTTGTGCCATCGTATGATTCGATGTTTACGGGTTTAAAGCCCTCGTGGATTTGATGATCCATTACTTTTTCTGTGAAGCATAGTGGGTGTGCGGCGCCCCTGTACTGGGCTATATCTCGACGCAGCTCGGACGAGCTTGGTCTGTTGTATTCGGCCGGGCCGTACTTATAATGTCCGGCGTGACGGCTAGCGTCACGTGACGCGGGGCGCTCATGCGATCCGTAGATCGATCTTGTTTGCCTTGCCTTATTCTCCAATATGTCTCGCAGGTCTGTTGCGTCTCCCCGTACTTTGGTATGTTTTGAGCGGTGCCGGGGTGCGGCTTGAGTCGAGGGCCTGAGGGCCTCTCTATCACAACCACGGGGTGGCCGATCGGGCGCATTGTACGCTGGTGATGTAGGTTTAGTAGCTCCCTTCTCAAGTTGGGGTAGCAGCCTACGCTTTGGGTAACTCTTGGAGGGGTGTTCGAGTTTATATTCTTCGGCCGCCAGGACTTCGGTCCATCTGTCGGCTAGCAAGTCTTGGTCAGCTCTAAGCTGCTGCTGTTTTTTCTTGAGGCTGCTTGCCGTGGCCATAAGCCTGCGCTTGAAACGCTCTTGTTCGACGGGATCCTCTGGCACGACGAATTCGTCATCGTCGAGGCTTGCCTCGTCTTCGGAGGGAGGCATATAATTGTCGTCCTCAACCTCTCTGTCGGCCGCTTTCTTATGAGGGCTGGCTCCTTCGTCCTCCTGCACTGAATCCTGCCGGAGGGGGTTGTCTTCGGCACTGTCCGGCGTGTTGTTATCTCCGGTGCCGGAATCGCCGTTTTTGCTTGGGCGGGACTTAGAGCAGCGCCGCTAACGTTGGCGCTTGGGTTGCTTCTTGGAGGGACCATCCTCCGGTTTTTCCTCGCCATCCCCTGCTTTGGGGGTGTCCACCATGTATATGTCTAATGATGAGGTGGCTTTCCAGTTCCCTATAGGTACTGGTTCTTGGTCATCTCCTTCATCGGCGTCCATACCGTCGATGTCTTCAGAGTTGAAGTCGAGCATGTCGGTTAGATCGTCGACAGTGGCTACAAAGTGGGTGGTGGGTGGGCTTCGAATTTCTTCATCGTCCGCGTCCCAACCGTGCTGACCATAGTCTGGCCAGGGTTCTCCTGACAAGGAGAGAGACTTTAGTGAATCCTGGATGTCGCCAAAGGGCGAGTGCTGAAAGACATCCGCAGCGGTGAACTCCATGACCGGAGCCCAATCGGGCTCGATCGAAAGAGTTGTGGGATATACAGAGTCCGGAATGGAGTCTGGCACCTTGGAGTCACGGGCCCTGCGAAGGACCAGGCTGGTATCCGGCTCTATCGCCGTAGAGATCGCGGCTTCCGAGGCGGCGTCCAACCGTCCATCCCTGAATCGCGCAGTAGGCTCCGAACTAATGGTCGGAGAGGACACCTGAGTGGCGCTCTGGGCGTTGTCCAGCGGCAGAGCTAAATCATGCCCATCGTGACAGTGCGGTGTGCTCGGTCGTTGCTCGAATCCGTCGAAGATCAAGTCCCCGCGGATGTCAGCCGTGTAATTTAAGCTTCCAAACCTGACCTGATGGCCAGGGGCGTAGCTTTCGATCTGCTCCAGATGGCCAAACGAGTTGGCCCGCAGTGCGAAGCCGCCGAATACAAAGATCTGTCCGGGGAGGAAAGTCTCACCCTGGACCGCGTCGTGGTTGATGATCGAAGAAGCCATCTGCCTTCACGTGACGACACAGAGGAACTCTCAATGAAAGCACCAATGTCGGTGTCAAAACCGGCGGATCTCGGGTAGGGGGTCCCGAACTGTGCGTCTAGGCGGATGGTAACAGGAGACAAGGGACACGATGTTTTTACCCAGGTTCGGGCCCTCTCGATGGAGGTAAAACCCTACTCCTGCTTGATTAATATTGATGATATGGGTAGTACAAGAGTAGATCTACCACGAGATCAGAGAGGCTAAACCCTAGAGGCTAGCCTATGGTATGATTGTCGTTCGTCCTACGGACTAAAACTCTCCGATTTATATAGACACCGTAGAGGGCTAGGGTTACACAGAGTCGGTTACAATGGGAGGAGATCTTCATATCGTATCGCCAAGCTTGCCTTCCACGCCAAGGAAAGTCCCATCCGGACACGGGACGGAGTCTTCAATCTTGTATCTTCATAGTCCGGGAGTCCGGCCAGCCGGACACCCCCTAATCCAGGACTCCCTCAATGGGAGCTGACACGGGTAATATGACCAGCTGCCGTAGCCCGAGTCAGGATGTGTGTGTGTGTGTGTGAGAGAGAGAGAGAGAGAGAGAGAGAGCGAGAGAGAGAGAGAGAGAGAGAGAGAGAGAGAGAGAGAGAGAGAGAGAGCCACAAAGTTGAAGAGGAGGGGCGAAGCCGAGTTACCTTGCCTCAGGCCCTTGTTGTTGGCGAAGAAGTTACTAATGTTCCCATTAACCGAGACCGCAGTTTGGCCACCCGTGACCAACTGCATAAGTCTATGAACCACTGCCCCATCAAAGCCCTTGGCCAGTAACACTTGACGAAGAAAATTCCAACTAACCGAATCGTAAGATTTTTCAAAGTCAAGCTTTAGAATCACCGCTTTGGAGCCCCAGGCACGCAAATCATGAACAATCTCATGAAGATACAGAATGCCATCTAGTATGAACCTGCCTTTGACAAAGGCCGGTTGGAAAGGACTAAGAGTGCGATGAGCAAAGCCTTTTGCCGGTAATTTAGCGAAGTTATTAATTAGGGCTATAGGTCTAAACTGAGAGATCAAGTCTGCCCCTTTAACTTTAGGAATGAGAGTAAGGACATCGTAATTTAGATGAGAGATGTCGACGGTTTCCAACCAGAAGCCTTGAATGATAGCCTGAACGAGGCCCCACAGCTGTGGCCAGAATTGCCTGAAGAAAGGGATGGAGAAGCCGCCTGGGCCCGAGGCCGAATTGGAGCTAGCGGAGCGAACCGTTTCAAAAATCTCCTCATTAGAGAGGGGGATCATCAAGGCCTCGTTTTCATCGCTGAAACTTGCTCCTGTGTAGCCCAGAAAGAATTGGCCAATCTAAAGCCCACCTCGGGCTTAGTAGAGAGAAGAGAGGAGAAGAAATCGACCACATGCGACATGATCAGGGAGTGGTCAGACACCTTGAGTTATTGATGATCAGGCTGTCAATCATGCAACGACGACGCGTGCCGTTAGCAATAGCAAAGAAATAAGCAGTAGGGGAATCGCCTTTCAAAGTCCAGTTAATGGTGCCTCTTTGCCTCCAGTATATTTTAGCCTGACGATACAAGGTCAAAAGGGCCTCCTCTAAAGCATATCGGGTCTGCTGTTCAGGGGGGAGAGCCCAGGTCCATCCGCACGCGCATCTGGGGAGCCAATTTGGGCCGTAAGCCAAGCCTTGTCACGCCTTGACTCAGCAGCATGGTTCCTGGCATAGCCATGAAGAAATTTTCATCAAAAATACGAGCATTGGTGCTAGTCGTCCATCGGGCCAAAAGATCAGCGAGCAGAGGCCAGGAAGGAAGTAATTTTAGACGAAATCAAATCAGTAAAGCCATCGACCAGGAGCCATGAGGCATCAAATTGAAACCGAGGAAAAGAAGCGGAGCGAGTCCCGTCGTCGAGAACTATGGGAGCATGATTAGACCCCACTATGGGCAGAGCCCGAAGAGAGGCCTGTGGGAGCAAGGAATCCCACCTAGGATAGATAAACACGCGGTCAAGAACAGATCTGATAGGAGAAGCTTCATGATTCATCCATGTGAAATGGGCACCCACCCTAGGCACTTCACGGATTGCAGAATCACGGATAAAAGCATTGAAAGCATCAACCAATGGCCAAGAGAAATTAGGGGAGTTTTTATCCAAAGGAGAGGGTATTAAGTTGAAATCACCACCGATGAGCAAAGGGAGATCACAAGATTCGATCTTATTCAAAATTTCGTCCAAGAACAAGTAGGAAAGGGAATGGCCAGCCGGACCGTAAACTACCATGACTTCCCAGAGCATATTGAGGGATCGGTGAGACACTACTGTGCTAGCCCCAAAAATGCCATGATCGTAGGCAACAAAATCAAACATGTCTCTTTTAGTGCCAATAAGAATTCCACCGAAGTGGCCTGAGGAAGCCAGGTAGTTCCATTCAAACCTATCGATCCCAGCAACAACAGAGAGTTCACTATAAGAGAAGGAGGGTTTAAGCGTTTCGACAAGGCCAATGATATCAATATTCTCTGATCGAACAAGGTCTTTAAGCTGGTCTCTGCGCCCCTAGCGCCGAAACCTCTAATGTTCCAAAAGAGAGCCTTCATCGGAAGGAAAGATTTTTGAGGCGAAGGCTCGACCTGCATGGGGCAATGCAGGATTTAGCACGCTTGCCTACCCTGCACCGAGGCGCAACTGAGGGCACCTGATCCCTTGCAGGTTCCACCTCGACCCCACCAGCCACAACCAGTGTGGGTCCATCCTGACAAGCAGCGTCCTTGGCCCTGGCAATATCAGCTTGGGCCTTTCCATTGGCCCGAATAACATCCAACAAGGCAGAAGGAGAACCAAAACTAGGATCAGAAGATATGCCTATGTCCGATAAAATATGCAGAAGATGTTCATTGGAATGCGAGGGAAGAACTAACCGAACAGGGAAAGAAGCGCGCGGG